>NW_020837950.1:43291898-43476508 GCF_003676395.1 Aethalodelphis obliquidens
AATGTGCTGTTGGATTCTGTTTGTTGCTTAATTTTTTATTGAGTTTTACAAGTTGTTTACATATTCTGGTTAGAAGTTCTGTATCAGATATATGCATTGCAAATATTTTTTCCTACTTTGTGACTTTAATTTTCTTATTTGTTTCTTTGGAAGAGCAGAATTTTAAAATTGCTGTTGCTCCAATTTATCATTTTTTTACTTTCTGATTGGTATTTTATGTTGACCCATTTCTGGAAATTTTGCCTACCTTGAACATTTTCCTCTTCTTTTCTTCTAAAAGTTTTGTAGTTGTAGATTTCATTTTTAGGTCAATAATATGTTTCAAGGTACTTTTGTTTATGATGTGAGAGAAATTCTGAGCTTTATTTTTTGCACATTGATATTAAGTTCTAGCAGTCATAAAATCTATTCTTTGCCCCATTGAATTACTTTGTCACTTTTGTATCAAATCAATTGACCTTCCAAGAATGTGTCTACTTCTGGATTCTCTAGTCTGTTTCATTGATAGGTCTATGAATATTGCATTGTCTTATTACTGTGCTCTCATAATAAGTTTCAAAAGCTTGTAGTAGTACTAGTCCTGCAACTTTTTTTCAGAATTGTCCTTTGGATTTCCGTATACATTTTAGAATCAGTTTATCAATTTCTCTGAAAAGTCTGATAGGATTTTGATTGGAATTGCATTGAATCTATAGATCAATTAGAAAAGATTTTCCATCTTAAAAATAATAGTTCTTTCAATCCATATTTTAAAAAATCTTTAAATTCTATTATCAGTACTAGGTAGCTTTTAATTGACAGGTCTTGCACCTATTTTGTTAAATTTAATTTATTTAATTATTTTCTGAAAAATAGAATTTAGAAAATTTTATTTTGTAATTGATTGTTGATAAATAGCAGAAATCCAGTTGTTTTTTAAATGTCGACCATGTATCTTGCTATCTTTCTAAACTCACTTATTAGCTCTAATAGTATTTTGTAGATTCTTTAGGATTTTCTACATAGTTAATCATGTTGTCTGAGAGTAAAGACTGCTTTACTTTTTTCTCTCCAATTGGCATGCATTTGAAGATTCAGTTTCACTATTTTCTAGCTTGAAGAGTTGCTGACAAAAATTCTTTGATCATTGTTATCTTTGTTTGTATGAATTGTATCTCTTTTTGTCCTAGCTGCTTTAATTTTTTTTTTCCTTATAAATGGTTTCTGGTAGTACGGTTATGATACATCCTATTGGGGTTTCCTTTATGTTTATCCTTTTAGGGGTTTTTTGAGTGTCTTGAATCTTTAGGTTTATAGTTTCATTAAATTTGAAACATTTTGACCATGTATATTTCTTTGTTCAACCAGTCAGTGTGTCTCTGTTCAATTTTTTATTTTTATTTTTTGCTTCTGTTTTGGTTGTTTTTGTTGCTATGACCTCAAGTTCACTGAAATTTTCTTCTGCATTGTCTAATCTGCTTTTAACCTTATCCAGTGAAACTGTCATTTCAGATTGTATTTTTCATCTGTTAAATTTCCATTTTATTTGTTTTTATATATCTTTTGTTTCTCTTATCGCTATGTTTTCCTTTAATCCTTGACCATGGAGAGCATATTTTTGATAGCTTTGTTTTTAAAGTTCTCTGTAATTTTTGAGTCTGTTTTTATTGACTGAAATTTCTCCTGGCTTACAGGTCACATTTGCCTGCTTCTTAGCATACTTAGACACTGGACATTATTAATGTTGCATTATTAAGGGTCCAGATCTTCTTAATCTTTCTTTGAAGAGTGTTGGGCTTTGCTCTGGCAAGCAATTAAGTGACTTATAAATTAACTTGATCATTTCAGTATCTCAGTCCTGTGCTATCCTCTAATGAGAACAAGGGTTTTTTTTTCCTTTCATGTATTTTGTTCAGTTTTATAGCTTGTTTATAGCTGGAGGGTAAGTCAGGGGACTGTTTATCCATCATAGCCAGTTGCAAATATCTTACTGGGTAGATTTTCCTAGAAAAACATTCAACATATTTTGGTCTTTTTCCTTTTAAATAGACTCCATGTTGGTTATTATTCTCTTATAAAATAGTTTTTCCATAAACTAGATTTAAATTAGATTATATAAATTAGATTTGTTCTTTAGAGTGAGGGTAATAGTTGAGATTTCACCTTTTCCAGTTATGATCACACTTCAACTTTGCATCTCTAAATTACATGAATTGGAATTTTGAGTGTTCTAGATCCCTCAGTTACTCACTTGTCACTTTGGTTACTTCTTTAGGTAGACAGTTTTGTCATTTAAAAATATTTTATCAGTTTAGTTTTCAGAAGGTGATAGTGTTTCCCTTTTCCCCCAAGTTCTTTTCAGAGCAGGGGAAATGGTGACTTCTCAACTGCTTTCAAGTATAGTTTGTCTGAATGTATTTACTTCAGAGCTTCTTAAGCCATGGTAAAACCTCCTTTGAGAAAAGCTGTGGAATGTTTATGAGTGCTGCCTAGAAATTATTTTCAGTACATGAGAAGAGGTTATCTTGCATAAGTGTCTTTGGTTTTGGGTTTTTATTTTCAGCATTTCTGGAAGCAGAAAATTTTAAGTCAAGATTGTCAGGAAGTTCTTATTGGTACCCCACTGTATGTAGGGTAAATACCATTTTAGGATGCATTGCATTTTCCCCTTTGCCATATTTTCCAGGAAAGCATCTGACACTCATTGATGAGTGACTTAGACCAGGAATAAGGTCCTTGTTTTCTCTGCCAGGAGTGCCTAGTGGGTCTCAGAAGATCAGGAAGAAGGGCCATGTGTGTTGATACATCTTATCTGTAAAAAGGTGGATTTTGCAGAACAAAGACCTCATTGTCGACTGAGATGTCCTCGTTTATTATAACAAACCACTAGGAATTTGAGGTTAAAATAACTTTGATTTTCACTGGATAGGCTCACCCTTACTCAATATTTGGTGGTACTGGAGATGAAGGTAACACTTACCATACTTGATCCATTTAAAAAAAATATATATGTTAAGATTGTATCAAATTTTAATTAGTTTTAAAAAGTCTAACTCCTTAGATTTTCTCAAACTCCATTATATATTTCTTAGATCCCTGTGGCCAGAACTGCAATACATCAGTCTAGATTTATATTCACCATGATTTTGCACAAAGGTAGAATGCTTTTTGTTACTTTTACAGTATCTGAGCTGATGATTTCCAACCATTTGTGAATTAGTTTGTCTGCAAAACTTTTGCTATAGATTATTTCAGGGAAATAAATGAAATTATTTACTGTATTTTTTCACAAGGAACATAGCTAAGAAATTAGATCCTATAATCATTTTAAGTAGAATGTAGCCATTTTCCCTGAAATTTATCACCTTGTCCACTCTCAGTGTCACCTGTGGCTGCTCAATGCATTCCTGTACTCACATGAGCTACTCAGTGGCTATTTCATTATCTAAAAGAGCTAAGTACCATGTGGAAATATAGAAATTATTAGTGACTTTTCTTTCTCCTTCTTTTTTATTATCTTTTAAAATTGTACCTAAGATTGTTAGAAGAAATTCACTACAATTCTCTATGCAAAGAAGTACATATATTATCCTGTTCTTGTTTTCCTTCTAGTTATTTCACTAGGGCAAATAATTTTGTTTTCCAGTTCTATAGAGACAGAAATTTTCCGTATAGTTTTTGTTAGGATCGCATATAAATAAGAAAATCACTTCTAGTGACTTTATATTGTCCTACTACGTTTTTACTTTCTTAAACTCCATAATATTTGTCACATACTTACAGTTTAATTGGAAATAGTTTCTGCAGAATGCCAATTGCCATTTCCCTATAAGGTTTTGCTTTCTTAAATGTTCAAAAGGCTTATTACTTCATTTCTATCCTACTGTGTTCCTTGGCATGGAAATGACTCGTCCTGCAGTTTTCAGGGTCACATCCTGAGTCATTTTTGTAAATGACAGATCACAAAGGCTATCTACTAGTCAACATCAGTACTACAGTTTTATGCTTGAGTTGTTTCAAAATTGGACATGCCTATGATCTTGGTATTTGACAGTATCTGATTTTATTAGTTAGGTCTACTATCATTTGCGTATTTACCACTGTTAAATTTAGAATCTTCTACCTTTGCCTTTTTAATGTAAGGGTCAGAAGTTTCGAGGAGGGTATATTGCTTAAGATGAAAAATTGGCCCAGACTAGATACCTCTAACTTTTTAAACTATAACATGTGGTGGGAAACATATTTTACATCACAACTCAGTACATAAACACACACATGCATACAGAACTGAAGCATGGTTTCATTAAACTATACTTGCCCTTACTATACGTGACACACACTCAGACGTTCTCTCTTCTATTATTTTGTTAAAAAATGCTGGTCTCATGTAAATTGACTTCATGACTTACACAATGGTTGTTGCCAGCAGCTTAAGAAAATTTGCCTAGACAATATTTAAAGTTATTTATAATTCTGAAGTGCTATGAGTCTGTGGTAAAAGATTTTTTTTTTCCTTTTACTTGGGCCATTTTTGCTGTTGAAAAATCCACATAACATAAAATTTACCATTTTAGCTGTTAAAACACACAGTTCAGTACCCACAATGTGAGTATCTCTATTCAACTTTTTTCAAGCAACCTCTTCCTGAAAATAGCTTCTAATTTTCTTTCATGATTTCGTCTTCCAGGCTTCTCCAAACTTTTCCACTTAAATTTAACTGCCCTTATCAGAGCTTGAAGTTATTCCAAATAAGCTTGTAAGTACATCTTGGAAAGAGAACAGAGTAGCACATAGGCCTCTGGATAAATTTGTGGATAAATAAACAAGTAGGGACAAAAATATAAGACTGGACATGGTGGGTCCACAGAGATTTTGAGGACAGTGCCATACTGTTCTCATAATGCAGCTGAAGAAGTGTGAAGAAATGTGTCTGAGGAAAGGAATGCTTCTTTAATTATAATTCATTCCCCATACATGAAAAGAATCAAGATACATTTTAGCATTTATGATGGATCTCTTTATAGAGAAAAATCAACCCACTTTTCTTTATAATAGCTAGTTTTCACCAACCATATCTGATATTTGAATAGAATCTTCCCAGGAACAGAAGACACTTGTTAGAGCTTGTTGGTGGTCAAAACAAAGCCACATCCTGGTTTATGTGATGGCAAATGCTGGTGGATTAGGCCATCTAATGAGGTGATGGAAATGCACTGTTTTACATAATCCTTAGAGATATACCAAATTATATTTTTACTTATTGCTATGTGTAAATATTGTATTAAATACTAGACATGGTATGTAAATGCTTGATGGCTTTCATTTTCTTTTCATTTTGGCAAATATAGGCAAAAAAGTTTATTATTTTCCTTCCATCTGTAGGCTGCTCACTCCATTGTGCACTGTAAGTTCAGTATTTGGCTTCCATAGCTTTCACTTCATTGAAGTGTCACACTTCATTTTAACTTGAAAATTGATGTTTTGCTGTGTCTCAAAAGAAAGCAAAAAGCTTGAACAAAAGGGCAGTGATTTTTATTCTGATAATTCTGAGAAAGCCCATAGACATAGTAGCTCTTTTTGCTTTTGCCTTGCACCATAGGTAATGCATGACAGACTGGTCTGAACAACTATCATCAAACCATTCCATTTCCATAATGTAATGTGACTATATGTGCTTAGAAACAAAAATAAAGAACTCTTTCCATTTGGAAGGACATTGACACTGCCCTTTAGTTTCTTCTGGATGCAAAGTGGTCCTTAGCTTGTCTCTTCTAGATAGATTCAAAGTTCCTGGCTTATGAAAGTGACATAATGTCATAAATTTAACTTGTCTTCCAGAAAATTACTTCTGAGATGATAGACTCATTTTTGCTGCCTGCGGAAATCATTAGATGAATAATTCCTATTTTGAATGTTATGTTTGTTATAGGTTCTTCTGGGAGGTCTAGACCATTTTTCATAAAACAAAAACAGGACCTTGAGAGTACTTGCTAGTTGATGACGTTCCCTGCTTTAGTCTTCTTCATCCATCCGGTAATTCTGTGCTGAGCATATCCCACTGTGATTTTCATGAAACCCCTTTTCAATTGACTATGCCAGAGTCTTTGGCTGATCTGGAAGATTTTGCAAGACTGACTTCATTAAAAATTTTTTTCCTGATTATTAAAGCAATGCATATTTATTTTGAGTGTTTTTTTTTAAATAGAGAAACATAGAAAAAAAATCCAGGGGAAAATATCACTCATAATCCCTCTGCCCAGAAGGAATAGTACTAACTTTTGACCTAGTTCCTTCTTAGTTTGACTTTCTGCTGGATTGGTCCACTGATCTACCACTGTTGGGAATTTTGGATGTGCTAAGGAAGACTTCAGAAGTGTTGAGGAAATATCTTCCCTTATCAGAAGTCAGTCAATTTAGGCCTTAAAATACTACTTCTCAAGTACATGGTAGGTAGTACTGAATGATACTCCCATTCATTAACTAGAGAAAATGAGAGAAATAATGCACAGAGATGGGATAAGAGAGTGCTCAAAAGACCATTTTATTCTTGGCAACCATACAGGTTACATTAATGAGAGGGAAGTACTATGGACAGAGAGAAATGTTTGAAGATGACTCTCTGTCTTAATGTTACTATTTTACATAACTGTGGGTGGCAAGGAAGAAGCAGGGAGGCACACAGTCTCCCTGGCTGGCTACTCTCATCTATTCCCATTGCTCTATCTCCTGTGTATACGTTGACTTAGCTCAGTAATTACAGCTCCAGTCTTTTACCCGGAGTTCTAGAGTTTTATATTCAGTAATACCAAAGCAAATATATTATCTTTCCATTTTTGTCTCCTTCAAAGGAAAAAAAAGAACAAATACCAAACGTCTATTCATTTTGTTTCCTGTCAGTGAATCATATCACTACCTACCCTGTCATCCAAGCCAGAAATCTAGAAATTATCCTAGAATCTTTCTTCTCCTTCATATCCCCACATACAGGTTTGATATAGTATTTGCTCCTAATTGTTTCTTGATTAATTCATCTCCTTTACCATCACTACCCCCTTGTCTATAACCTATTCATTGCTGCGTGCCCAGTAGCCAGCACAGTACCCTGCTACATTAGTCATTCAGGCAATGTTTTTAGACATGATTATTTTCTTGAATGTCATGACTTAGAATGTGAGCACATAGAAGTCTCTCATCTATTTTGATTTTACTTGAATGACGTAGGGAATCATGATACTTCCTTGCATCTGAGAGTGCCATTCAGGGAAGGTAATGTCACAGGGCTGGTTGGAAATTGGGAGAAAGTTGCTCAACTGGTTGAAGTAAGAGGATAAGTGGATGGAAAGTTATGTAGTTTCAGGCAGAAGTCATTCAGTGATGCTTTGGAAATTTTGCACTCTCTCTCAGAAAAATATTTATTCTCTTCTGCCTCTAGCAGGGCAAACCAGATTACTTTATGTAAAACTCCAGTACTTATCGTGGGTACACTTCTCTGCTTCTATGTACTCGGAGACATTTTTAACACTAAAGGAAGATTGATGCTTATAGAAGTCCTTATTTCAAAAGGAAGTGACCCTCTATTCCTCTCTGCTCAGTGATACTTGTCTCCTGGATGCCTAAAAGCTTCATCAGATACTTGTCTGTACTTGGTACTATGCTCTGAAGACTAAGCAACCAGTAAAGGAGAGTGCTATCTTTGGAAATATATCTAGGTTTCACATTGATAGTGGCAGATGAAAGAAGGAAACGAACACTTATGATATGCCTACTTTATGTTAGCCATTTGCATATTTACCATCATATTTAATCCTCTCATGGTCCTGTTGAATTAGTACTATGGTATATATTTTACAGATAAAGAAATCTCAGAGACATTAAATAGCTTTCCCAGCTGCCATACAAATGCAGATCAAGGACTTTTCTCACTACCATGATAAAATAATAATGATGAACTCAACAACAATAACTATAATAACCATGGCAAGTAATATAGTGAGGTATATTATCTAGAAGCCAAGACATTACTGTGCTGAATACTTTACATATATTATCTCATTTAATCATCTCACAATCTATGAGCTAGGTACTATTATTAACTCCATTTTACAGATGCAAAGATTGAAACTAAGAGTGCTTACACAAGGTCACCTAGTTATCAGCAGTATAACTGGGGTTCAGGTCCACACAATTTGACTCGGGGCCCCCATTCTTAAACACAATGCTATTCTACTTCCTAGTAATACATCAAAATTCATGGCTAAATAAATGGAATAAGTAAACAGGGTCCTCAGCATAGTGTTTTGCCTATGGTAGTCAAGTAATACCTATTTTAATGACTGAACAGCTAAGTTAAATGACTGCATAATTGAAGCAAATACTAAGATACCCAAAGAACAAGCAAATGAAGTCCACAATTATTTAATTACTCAGTAAAGAATAAGAAGAAAATTCTAAGAACCATACAGAGACTTTTCCAAAAATAAATGTAATATAATATGTCAGACTAACTGAGCAACTTCCTTGGCTTTTATGAATCATTAAAATAAACTCAAGTAATAAAAACATTTCAGTGAACTAGCAACACATAACACTTTCTAGTTTGAAGGGGAGCCTACATTTTCAGGGTAAGAATATCCGTTTGTAGGTCAGTCCTTAGCAAGAGTTTTGATAGTACTTGTGCAATGATGAAGATTGCCTCAGTGTAGAACTCCAGGTCTCCGATGCCATGATTCAAGTGAGAGCCCAGAGTTTTAAGTAATTCTGGTAAATTTCTCCCTCCCTCCTTCCCCTTAACACTCACAGCTTTACGACCGTTATCTGTTGTAGGACCAGGTCATCCCTCACATGGTTCTGTACATCCCTTTTTCTAACCCTACGTCCTACTGCTATCCATCTTCTGAAACCTTTGCATTGTGCACATATCCTCATTTTCTCCTGTGAATATTCTCTTTATCTTCTGCTATAACTAAAACCAAGTGTCCCCTTGATGACATTGCTTCTTCTGTAGCCCTCTTACATCGTGACTGGTTTCCTTCTTATTATTGGGCCTAGAGATGGAAGAAGTACCATCCTTACTTCTTGTTGCTGCTTCCAGTCAATCCTCCCAACCTCCTATTAAAGAAACAAAAAAACATACATCTTTGTGTCTCATGTTATCAGATTCTACCTCCCCTATACCTGTTCGCAGTCATTTACACTCCCAGGTCCCTTCCTCTTACTCCTTAAAGATTTTACCGACACTCTCTTAACATTATTCTTGTTGAGAAAGTAATTTTTAAACCAAGCAAAGAACATCCCCTGACAACTGGAAGCTACTCTATGTTACTTTCTTATTGAATTATAATTAACATACAATTTTATATTAGTTTCAGATGTACAACCTAGTGATTCAGCATTTTTACGCATTATGAAGCGATCACCACAATAAGTCTAGTTACCATCTGCCGTGTTACTTTTTTGTTGGATAATAAACAGTCTCACAGAATATCAACCTCACCCTCTGAGACTATGATAAAAAGAGAGAAAATAAGACTACTTCATAACTTTGTTTAAAATACCAAGTATCTTTCTCTCTTAGCCAAAAGGAGTAGTTGCTACCTTTTCACCGGTTACAGCTTCAGCCCTGCTTTAGTTTGCCCTCCCTAGAAAGATTTATTGAGGTACTCAGTTACAGAATTATTCCCAGTTTCTGACACCATCCAGTATGGAGTGACACCAGCTTCCTTAGATCCTTTCTCAATCCCTCAACCAAAGTCCAAATACTATCATTGGTTTTTGCTGACACCCTTTTACTGAGATACTCCATGATTCCCCATGGTTTGTATTCTCTCTTGCTGCAATGAGTGAGACTCTGACTTGTTTAAATACAAGTATGTTCCTGGTGAACTTTGGAGGACATTGATGTTGTCAGAATTCTTGGTGATATCAGCATCACATTCCAACCTCTTGACTCCCCCCTCCGCCCCACTTCCTTAAAGTCTTTTCTTTCAATGACTTTTGTCTTGTACCTTACCACAGGCACCGTCTTATTGCCATGCTCTTCACCTTGTAATTACCAGTAGCCTTAATTGATTCATAACCTTGATTTCATTGATCTCACTCTCACATTGCTTCCTCCTATATTCCTAGTTCATTCCTTCTAGTAAACTGAGTTCAACAACTCTTCTATCACATGGAAATTTTCATTCAATTGATAATTTCAGCTTTTCATTATCCCTCACCTTGTCTTATCTTCACTTAAATTATTGTATGTCATTATACAAGTCAGATTCTGTGGGCAATCATTTCAATCAGTTCCTTGCATACACCTTCCATTCTTTTGCCCTGTCCTCCTTTGTCATGCTTAGTTGGCTAAACCACCACTCTGGTTAAATCTGTCTCTTGTTTTCTATGCCTATGCCCGTCCTACTGAATTCTGCTAGAAAAAAACCACAAAACTGTATACTAATTGGTATCACTTTAAATTCATGACCACTATTTGAAAGTGGGGTACCACCAAGCACTCCTACTATATTGTTGAAGTCATTCATTTTTCTCTCTTTTCTGGGTTGTACTTCCTTCTCTTTCCTCAAACCCCCAAATCCTCTCCTTTCTCTCAGCTGATTACCTAACTTCTTATTTTACTAAGAAAATTGGAGTAATTGAAAGGGAATTTCCACAAATTTCCATCACCATAAAAACTTACGTGCATGCATCATACCCACCCCGCAATATCTCTGCTTTCCCTCCTGTTACCAAAAAGAACTCTCCATGATCCCTGTGAAGGTCAGTTCATTTCCTTGTGCATCAGATTCCATCCTTTTTGTCTACTCGAGGATATTAGATATTGTCTCTCACTCTCAAACAAATTATTTTTTACCTCTACTTGATATATCCTTTCAGAATGTAAATATGCTTTGAGTTCTCCCATCTTAAAAATGGCCTTTTCTTGTCCTTACTTCCTATTAAAGTTAATGTGCCCATTTCCTCCTTTCCATTTGTGATGGTTAATTTTGTGTGTCAGTTTGTCTGGCAGTGGTATCCAGATATTTGGTCAAACATTATTCTTAATGTTTCTTTGAAGATATTTTAAAATGAGATTTACGTTTAAGTCTCTGGATTTGAGTAAAGCACACAGAACTGATTGTCTCTTAGAGCTTTCAGAAGGAATACAGACTTGTGACATGCTGTAGCAAAGGTGGCCCTGTAAGCTCTAGGCTAACAGGGTTCTTTATGCTCAAGGTCCTTGAAGATAAGGAAGGGATATTTTTTTCTGTTGCTGTTCATATAAAAACTTCAAAAGGATTTTGACTAACTCTGTTAGGTCTTGTGCCCACTTCTGGCATAGTTACTGTCTAAATGAGATGTGATGTTCTGACAGGCCCACTGGGATATCATACCTACCCCACTGGTAGGGGAGGTAGGACAATGTGATTGGCATGTGTACGAGATGAGAGGGGAGTGGTTCCCAAAAGGAAAACTCTATATAGGAAAAAACAAAAACTAAAATAGTTCACTGTTACCCTCAATCTTAACATACCACAAACTGACAGTGCAGTCTGATTCTTATTGCATTTTTGCCAGTACTTGAAATATCAAGGCATACTAAGAAGCAAAAATACCTCGGGGAGGTGCACAAGAATATCTGTACGGCACACAAAAGGACAGGAAAAAATATTGCAGATTTTCTATAACATATTTAGCTCATGGCCTACAATTAGTTTTAGAATTTTCAAGCACTTTAAAATTAAAAAAATACAACAATAATAACAAAAATAATAATATTCTCATTGATGCCAGTGTCATGAGCCACAATATAAAGTTCAGCATCTGTAAGTTTAAAAACAAATGTGTCTGAACTATTGATTGAATCTTTATTTTAATTTAATTTTTTTTGCTGTGATTTTATTGTGACTACAGTACTTTTTTTCTTTTGCATCTTTATTGGTGAATAATTGCTTTGCAATGGTGTGTTAGTTTCTGCTTTATAACAAAGAGAATCAGTTATACATATACATATGTTCCCATATCTCTTCCCTCTTGCGTCTCCCTCCCGCCCACCCTCCCTATCCCACCCCTCTAGGTGGTCACAAAGCACCGAGCTGATCTCCCTGTGCTATGCGGCTGCTTCCCACTAGCTATCTATTTTACGTTTGGTAGTGTATATATGTCCATGCCACTCTCTCACTTTGTCACAGCTTACCCTTCCCTCTCCCCATATCCTCAAGTCCATTCTCTAGTAGGTCTGTGTCTTTATTCCTGTCTTACCTCTACGTTCTTCATGACATTTTTTTTTTCTTAAACTCCAAATGTATGTGTTAGCATATGGTATTTGTTTTTCTCTTTCTGACTTCAATCTGTATGACAGACTCTAGGTCCATCCACCTCATTACAAATAGCTCACTTTCGTTTCTTTTTATGGCTGAGTAATATTCCCTTGTATATATGTGCCACATCTTCTTTATCTATTCAACCGATGATGGACACTTAGGTTGTTTCCATCTCCTGGCTATTGTTAATAGAGCTGCAATGAACATTTTGGTACATGACTCTTTTTGAATTATGGTTTTCTCAGGGTATATGCCCAGTCGTGGGATTGCTGGGTCATAAGGTAGTTCTATTTGTAGATTTTTAAGGAACCTCCATACGTTTCTGCATAGTGGCTGTACCAATTCACATTCCCACCAGCAGTGCAAGAGTGTTCCTTTTTCTCCACACCCTCTCCAGCATCTATTGTTTCTAGATTTTTTGGTGATGGCCATTCTGACTGGTGTGAGATGATATTTCATTGTAGTTTTGATTTGCATTTCTCTAATGATTAATGATGTTGAGCATTCTTTCATGTGTTTGTTGGCAATCTGTATATCTTCTTTGGAGAAATGTCTATTTAGGTCTTCTGCCCATTTTTGGATTGGGTTGTTTGTTTTTTTTGTTATTGAGCTGCATGAGCTGCTTGTAAATTTTGGAGATTAATCCTTTGTCAGTAGCTTCATTTGCAAATATTTTCTCCCATTCTGAGGGTTGTCTTTTGGTCTTGTTTATGGTTTCCTTTGCTGTGCAAAAGCTTTGCAGTTTCATTAGGTCCCATTTGTTTATTTTTGTTTTTATTTCCATTTCTCTAGGAGGTGGGTCAAAAAGGATCTTGCTGTGATTTATGTCATAGAGTGTTCTGTCTGTGTTTTCCTCTAAGAGTTTGATAGTTTTCCGGCCTTACATTTAGGTCTTTAATCCATTTTGAGCTTACTTTTGTGTATGGTGTTAGGGAGTGATCTAATCTCATACTTTTACTTGTACCTGTCCAGTTTTCCCAGCACCACTTATTGAAGAGGCTGTTCTTTCTCCACTGTACGTTCCTGCCTCCTTTATCAAAGATTAGGTGACCATATGTGCGTGGGTTTATCTCTGGGCTTTCTATCCTGTTCCATTGATCTATGTTTCTGTTTTTGTGCCAGTACCATACTGTCTTGATTACTGTAGCTTTGTAGTATAGTCTGAAGTCAGGTAGCCTGATTCCTCCAACTCCGTTTTTCCTTCTCAAGATTGCTTTGGCTATTCGGGGTCTTTTGTGTTTCCATACAAATTGTGAAATTTTTTGTTCTAGTTCTGTGAAAAATGCCAGTGGTAGTTTGATAGGGATTGCATTGAATCTGTAGATTGCTTTGGGTAGTACAGTCATTTTCACAATGTTGATTCTTCCAATCCAGGAACACGGTATATCTCTCCGTCTATTTGTATCATCTTTAATTTCTTTCATCAATGTCTTACAATTTTCTGCATACAGGTCTTTTGTCTCCTTAGGTAGGTTTATTCCTCGATATTTTATTCTTTTTGTTGCAATGGTAAATGGGAGTGTTTTCTTGATTTCACTTTCAGATTTTTCATCATTAGTGTATAGGAATGCCAGAGATTTCTGTGCATTAATTTTGTATCCTGCAACTTTACCAAATTCATTGATTAGCTCTAGTAGTTTTCTGGTACCAAGCATCTTTCGGATTCTCTATGTATTATCATGTCATCTGCAAACAGTGACAGCTTTACTTCTTCTTTTCTGATTTGGATTCCATTTATTTCCTTTTCTTCGCTGATTGCTGTGGCTAAAACATCCAAAACTATGTTGAATAAGAGTGGTGAGAGTGGGCAACCTTGTCTTGTTCCTGATCTTAGTGGAAATGCTTTCAGTTTTTCACCATTGAGGACGATGTTGGCTGTGGGTTTGTCATATATGGCCTTTATTATGTTGAGGAAAGGTCCCTCTCTGCCTGCTTTCTGCCGGGTTTATATCGTAAATGGGTGTTGAATTTTGTCGAAAGCTTTCTCTGCATCTGTTGAGATGATCATATGGTTTTTCTCCTTCAGTTTGTTAATATGGTGTATCACATTGATTGATTTGTATATATAGAAGAATTCTTGCATTCCTGGAATAACCCCACTTGATCATGGTGTATGATCCTTTTAATGTGCTGTTCGATTCTGTTTGCTAGTATTTTGTTGAGGATTTTTGCGTCTATGTTCATCAGTGATATTGGCCTGTAGTTTTCTTTCTTTGTGACATCCTTGTCTGGCTTTGGTATCAGGGTGATGGTGGCCTCGTAGAATGAGTTTGGGAGTGTTCCTCCCTCTGCTATATTTTGGAAGAGTTTGAGAAGGATAGGTGTTAGGTTTTCTCTAAATGTTTGAGAGAATTCGCCTGTGAAGCCATCTGGTCCTGGGCTTTTGTTTGTTGGAAGATTTTTAATCACAGTTTCAATTTCAGTGCTTGTGATTGGTCTGTTCATATTTTCTGTTTCTTCCTGATTCAGTCTTGCCATGTTGTGCATTTCTGAGAATTTGTCCATTCCAGGTTGTCCATTTTATTGGCATAGAGTTGCTTGTAGTAACCTCTCATGATCTTTTTTTTTTTTTTTTTGTGGTAGGCGGGCCTCTCACTGTTGTGGCCTCTCCCGTTGCAGAGCACAGGCTCCAGACGCGCAGGCTCAGTGGCCATTGCTCACGGGCCAGCCGCTCTGCAGCATGTGGGATCTTCCCGGACCGGGGCACGAACCCGTGTCTCCTGCATCGGCAGGCAGACTCTCAACCATTGTGCCACCAGGGAAGCCCTCTCTTGATCTTTTGTATTTCTGCAGTGTGAGTTGTTACTTCTCCTTTTTCATTTCTAATTCTATTGATTTGAGTCTTCTCCCTTTCTTTCTTGATGAGTCTGGCTAATGGTTTATCAATTTTGTTTATCTTCTCCAAGAACCAGCTTTTAGTTTTATTGATCTTTGCTATGGTTTCCTTCATTTCTTTTTCATTTATTTCTGATCTGTTTTTCATGATTTCTTTCCTTCTTCTGACTTTGGGGTTTTTTGTTCTTCTTTCTCTGATTGCTTTAGGTGCAAGGTTAGGTTGTTTATTCGAGATGTTTCCTGTTTCTTAAGTTAGGATTTTATTGCTATAAACTTCCCTCTTAGAACTGCTTTTACTGCATCCCATAGGTTTTGGGTCGTCGTGTCTCCATTGTTATTTGTTTCTAGGTATTTTTTGATTTCCTCTTTGACTTCTTCAGTGATCACTTCGTTATTAAGTAGTGTATTGTTTAGACTCCATGTGTTTTTATTTTTTACAGGTCTTTTCCTGTAATTGATATCTTGTCTCATAGCATTGTGGTTGGAAAAGATACTTGATATGATTTCAGTTTTCTTAAATTTACCAAGGCTTGATTTGTGACCCAAGATATGATCTATCCTGGAGAATGTTCCATGAGCACTAGAGAAAAATGTGTATTCTGTTGTTTTGGGATGGAATGTCCTATAAATATCAATTAAGTCCATCTTGTTTAATGTATCATTTAAAGCTTGTGTTTCCTTATTTATTTTCATTTTGGATGATCTGTCCATTGGTGAAAGTGGGGTATTAAAGTCCCCTACTCTGAATGTGTTACTGTCGGTTTCCCCTTTTATGGCTGTTAGTATTCGCCTTATGTATTGAGGTGCTCGTATGTTGGGTGCATAAATATTTACAATTGTTATATCTTTTTCTTGGATCGATCCCTTGATCATTATGTAGTGTCCTTCTTTGTCTCTTGTAATAGTATTTATTTTAAAGTCCATTTTGTCTGATAGAATTGCTACTCCAGCTTTCTTTTGGTTTCCATTTGCATGGAATATCTTTTTCCATCCCCTTACTTTCAGTCTGTATGTGTCTCTAGGTCTGAAGTGGGTCTCTTGTAGATAGCATATATATGGGTCTTGTTTTTGTATCCATTCAGCCAATCTGTGTCTTTTGGTGGGAGCCTTTAGTCCATTTACATTTAAGGTAATTATCGATATGTATGTTCCTATTGCCATTTTCTTAATTGTTTTGGGTTCATTATTGTACGTCTTTTCCTTCTCTTGTGTTTCTTGCCTAGAGAAGTTCCTTTAGCATTTTTGTAAAGCTGGTTTGGTGGTGCTGAAGTCTCTCAGCTTTTGCTTGTCTGTAAAGGTTTTAATTTCTCCATCAAATCTGAATGAGATCCTTGCTGGGTAGAGTAATCTTGGTTGTAGGTTTTTCTCCTTCATCACTTTAAATATGTCCTGCCATTCCCTTCTGGCTTGCAGATTTTCTTCTGAAAGATCAGCTGTTAACCTTATGGGGATTCCCTTCTGTGTTATTTGTTGTTTTTCCCTTGTTTCTTTTAATATGTTTTCTTTGTATTTAAGATTTGACAGTTTGATTAATTTGTTCATTATGTGTTTCTCCTTGGCTTTATCCTGTATGGGACTCTCTGTGTTTCCTGGACTTGATTAACTATTTCCTTTCCCATATTAGGGAAGTTTTCAACTATAATCTCTTCAAATATTTTCTCAGTCCCTTTCTTTTTCTCTTCTTCTTCTGGAACCCCTATAATTCGAATGTTGGTGCGTTTAATGTTGTCCCAGAGGTCTCTGAGACTGTCCTCAGTTCTTTTCATTCTTTCTTTATTCTGCTCTGCAGTAGTTATTTCCACTATTTTATCTTCCAGGTCACTTATCCGTTCTTCTGCCTCAGTTACTCTGCTATTGATCCCTTCAAGAGTATTTTTCATTTCATTTATTGTGTTGTTCATTGTTGCTTGTTTCATCTTTAGTTCTTCTAGGTCCTTGTTAAATGTTTCTTGAATTTTCTCTATTCTCTTTCCAAGATGTTGGATCATCTTTACTATCATTATTCTGAATTCTTTTTCAGGTAGACTGCCTATTTCCTCTTCATTTGTTAGGCCTGGTGGGTTTTTATCTTGCTCATTCATCTGCTGTGTGTTTTTCTGTCTTCTCATTTTGCCTATCTTACTGTGTTTGGGATCTTGTTTTTGCATGCTTCATGTTCGTAGTTCCTGTTGTTTTTGGTGTCTGTCCCCAGTGGCTAAAGTTGGTTCAGTGGGATGTGTAGGCTTCCTGGTGGAGGGGACTAGTGCCTGTGTTCTGGTGGATGAGGCTGGATCTTGTCTTTCTGGTGGGCAGGTCCACGTCTTGTGGTGTATTTTGGGGTGTCTGTGGACTTATTATGATTTTAGGCAGCCTCTCTGCTAATGGGTGGGGTTGTGTTCCTGTCTTGCTAGTTGTTTGGTATAGGGTGTCCAGCACTGTAGCTTGCTGGTCGTTGAGTGAAGCTGGGTGTTGCTGTTGAGATGGAGATCTCTGGGAGATTTTCGCCGTTTGATATCACATGGAACTGCGAGGTCTGTTGTGGACCAGTATCCTGAAGTTGGCTCTCCCACCTCAGAGGCACAGCACTGACTCCTGGCTACAGCACCAAGAGCCTTTCATCCACACTGCTCAGAATAAAAGGGAGAAAAGGTAGAAAGAAAGAAAGAGGATAAAAGAGAATAAAATAAAGTAAGGTAAAATAAATTTATTAAAAGAAAAATATAATTATTAAGAAAAAAATTTTTTAAAAAGTAAAAAAAAAAGAAAACGGATGGATAGACCTCTAGGACAAGTGGTGAAAGCAAAGCTATACAGACAAAATCTCACACAGAAGCATACACATACACACTCACAAAAAAAGGAAAAGGGGGAAAAATAATAAAATCTTGCTCTCAACGTCCACCTCCTCAATTTGGGATGATTCGTTGTCCATTCAGGTATTCCACAGATGCAGGGTACATCAAGTTGATTGTGGAGATTTAGTCCACTGCTCCTGAGGCTGCTGGGAGAGATTTCCCTTTCTCTTCTTTGTTTGCACAGCTCCTGGGGTTCAGCTTTGGATTTGGCCCCGCCTCTGCGTGTAGGTCGCCGGATGGCGTCATTCTTCGCTCAGACAGGACGGGGTTAAAGGAGCCGCTGATTCGGGGGCTCTGGGGTTAAAGGAGCCGCTGATTCAGGGGCTCTGGCTCACTCAGGCGGGGCGGACGTAGGGGTACGGATGCGGGGCAAGCCTGCGGCGGCAGAGGCCGGCGTGACGTTGCACCAGCCTGAGGTGTGCCTTGCGTTCTCCCGTGGGAGGTGTCCCTGGATCCCGGGACCCTGGCAGTGGTGGGCTGCACAGGCCCCACGGAAGGAGGGTGTGGATAGTGACCTGTGCTCGCACACAGGCTTCTTGGTGGCGGCAGCAGCAGCCTTAGTGTCTCATGCCTGTCTCTGGGGTCCGCACTGTTAGCCGCGGCTTGCGCCCGTTTCTGGAGCTCCTGTAAGCAGCGCTCTTAATCCCCTCTCCTCGTGCACCAGGAAGCAAAAAGGGAAGAAAATGTCTCTTGCCTCTTTGGCAGGTCCAGACTTTTTCCCGGACTCCCTCTGGCTAGCCGTGGTGCACTAACCCCTTCAGGCTGTGTTCATGCCGCCAACTCCAGTCCTCTCCCTCTGCTCCGACCGAAGCCCGAGCCTCAGCTCGCAGCCCCACCCGACCCGGCGGGTGAGCAGACAAGCCTCTCGGGCTGGTGAGTGCTGGTCGGCACCGATCCTCTGTGCGGGAATCTCTCCGTTTTGCCCTCTTCACCCCTGTTGCTGCGCTCTCCTCCGCGGCCCCGAAGCTACCCCCCTCTGCCACCTGCAGTCTTCGCCCACGAAGGCCCTTCTAGTGTGTGGAAACCTTTCCTCCTTCACGGCTCCCTCCCACTGATGCGGGTCCTGTCCCTATTCTTTTGTCTCTGTTTATTCTTTTTTCATCTGCCGTACCCAGGTACATGGGGAGTTTCTTGCCTTTTGGGAGGTCTGAGGTCTTCTGCCAGCATTCAGTAGGTGTTCTGTAGGAGTTGTTCCACGTGTGGATGTATTTCTGATGTATCTGTGGGGAGGAAGGTGATCTCCGTGTCTTACTCTTCGCCATCTTCCCCCTCTCGTCCTACAGTACTTTTGATAAGATGCTGCCTCTGGTTCCTTTGATGAGTCCCATGGTTTTGCTTATCATGAACAGCACAATCTTTCTTCCTTTTTGTGTAAGATATAAAACACAATGTTGGAAGATATTTCTCTATTTTATATAGGCCAGCACAGTGTTGGCACTGTGGGCTGCATGGATGCCACTATTCACTATTCCTTCTTCTCCTTGTATACAGTACGGCCTGCAGGTAACAAATTATGGTCTAAAAAATACAACTCCATAGGGAGACCATCTGTACCGCCCTCTGATTGGTCTTTCTCAGCTGCAGCTGCACTTGTACATATAACCTCACAGTGGGGCTGAAGGAGGCTCTTGAGCTTGGAAGCGTTCATTGCTGTTCTCCATGGGGAGTTCTTTGACATAATTTGGCTGCCTTGCATTCCAGGTGACAACTCCTGAAATATAGCAGGCAGCCTTAAAAATATGCAAATGGCCTTCCTGTAGCTCTCTGCCCGTTTCCCATGCTTGGCTTCATGCATGATTATCAGTTTGCTGGAGTGCAGCTCAGTCATAGCCATGCTTTGTTTGCTTATGATACTTTCCTTTTGTCTTAATATATAAAGCTTTTCTTTACTCTTCTTTTTAAGAGAGAGAGTAGTGCTGGCGTTACCAAGCATTTAATACATACAATTTGAATCAATTAAGTTGAATTACTGTTGTACTTAAGGAAAGACAACATCTGTTTTTTACCACCGCCCTGCCATTCCCCTGTGTCATTGCTGCCATCTAAGATGATTGCTACTACTCTCCTTCCTTGATTTCACAGGCACAATTCTACCTAAAGAGACGACCCTCCTTTGCTTCTGTAGTTTGTTTCTTCTTCCTCATGTTGGGCTGAGCTGAGCTGGGATAGAGGCACATAGGAAAATATCAGAGAAGAACTGGTCCCTAGGTACACACAATCCTTATCCTATTTAAAGTTAAAGGCTTATCTTCTGCTGTCATTTATTTTAAGTGAAAGTGGGAAGAAAGTACTACACTGAGAGGCATGAGAACCTTGTCTTGGTTCTCTCCTTAACTAGTTGTAGAACTGTAGGCAAAATTTTAATTGCGCTGGGCTTCAGTTTCTTTTTGAAAAAACGAGCAGGTTATTAATCTGAATATCTAAATGCTAAATATAATAATCTAAATGCTTAGATTATTTCTGAAGTTCTTTCCAGCTTTAAATTACTATGTATTTAGGGTAGCACACTGCCTTTCATTATATTATTGATTTTAAGTTTTCTGCATAATTTTCCACTTTACATTCGATCCGGTTTAGGATATATACAAAAAGTGGTGTCATAAATTTTATTTTGACACTTTCCTTTTTAATCTCCTCTACTAGAAGTATGATTTTGATTACCAGATTGAATAATTGTTTTCACACAAATGTGTATTTTTCTTAATATTCTGCTTCTCATATGTTTTACAAAATTTCTGCATAATGCAAGTTCTTTTAATGAGTTTGTTCACTTTGAAAGCAAACATTTAGAGCCATAATCTCCAGTATTTTATTCATCTTTAACCCAGTCTAATTAGACATCTTGAGTTGGTTTTCCAAAATTGTATTTGGGAAATAATTCTTCCCAAATAAATAGTTAAATAAATCTTATGTGGAAATAAGTCTTATATGGAAATAAATCATATTTGGGTAATGTTCTTCATGGACCACGCCTGTACTCCAGAGGAGGACAGAGAATCATATTCAGAATGACTTCGAGCTCAGTATGAAGGAGTGCACGATTGGTAGTGGCTTCCTCTAGAGCAGACAATTGCATGAGCCTACTTCATCTGAAAGAGGCATCTGTGACTGGAAACCCAACACTTGGGAATTTTATGATGACAACAGCAGATGAAAAGGCACGCTGAGCTGAAAGAATAGCTGAGTTGCCTTATTTTATCAGATAATATGTGCTTCTGCTTCAACAGAGGTTGTTGTTGCTAGGATGACCTCAATAGACGTTTTCTGTCCCATGTTGTGATAAGATCATTGTGGCACATATCATCCTGATCTGGAGAAGGACTGCCACTGAAGATTTTAAATAGTGTATTTATTCATAAGTTTAAGTATACAAAAAATAAGACTCATGTTACTGGTAAGGGAGCAATTTCTACGTATAGGGTTAGGAACACAGAAGGGTTAATAGTCCTTAGGAAGCCGAAATGCATCTTTCATTAGGTAATTTTTATAAGTAGCCCAAGCAACTGTGTTTTGGGGGAATAATTCCTCTGCTTTGGAGGACCTGATGATCTACTGAAAATGTTTGAGTTCTGTTATTTCAAAGGTTATTTTCTTACTTATTGTCCTCTTTTCAATTTGCGTACAGAACTTTATGTTCAAGTAAATAATTCCAATGTAAACCCTGTGAAGCCTGCTCACACACCCATTGTTTACTGGTTGAAATCAGCAAAAGAGGAGAAATATTAGCTTTTCTTCGAATTCCTGACAAAATTAAAGTAGGGTTAAGGGAACATCTGCCTTTTATGGGAGACATTATGGTCCATCTCAAATTTGAAAACATGCTCTTGCAGAGCTTTTAAGTCCATTTTGCACCTGTGTGGAATAGTTACAGGAATATTATTGGATTAAGAAGTGGGGTAGGTGGATACTTATAGGGGTCCTGAACTGTAAGGGAGGCTAAACCATCATTAGGTTGCTAAAATATTATGGAATATATAAAAAAGATATATCAAATTATGTTTCTAAATCATTTCTAGTAAAAATCTGGTTGAAAGTAATACTTTCCTAAGCCATTTGAGACATGAGATATATTGTCCCTAAGCTGCCAATCTAAAGGAGGGTGACAATTAACTGTAGGGCTGCTATTTTCCTAGTATAGTAGGATGTGCAGCTGGGAACAGAATTTGACTGTTTAAGACCTTAGAGGAGAAGCTGGGGACAGCCACGAGGGGGCTCCATTTCTGTTCTTTTCTCATACAATATTCTGTATTTTGTCTAAATAAATGTTAACTACTTAAAGTATATCAGTCTGAAGGAATAACAAAGCATTAGCGTGACTCGGGTATCCACAGCTATATTTATCTGAAATTCTGTCTTTAAGCAATTGATGATGGTTGCTATTTTCCACTATTTGTCTATCTTTGTGTTCTTCCAATTTCAACTTAGGAAAGCCAAACCCTGGCAATACGTTTACATATTTTGGCATTTTCTCTGTCTTTACCATCTGCTTGACCATCCTCATTTGACAAAGAAGTCCTCATTTTTCTTGTGATGATGACCTTATTATGTTCCCTTACGTTCAGTTTAGAACATCATGAACTCCTCTGGGGCAAGGATTGGGATCCATGCTTACTGCTTCTTTGCTTTCCTGGTGCCCAGCCATCATCTGGTACATGCTTGATGATGATTAGTAACTGACTGGATGTACATATAAATGAAGGCAATAAAGTGCTATAGATAAATACGATACCAACAATTACTCATGTAACAAGATAAATCAGAACTTTTATTAAATAATATAAATGATTTTATTCTTTTTCTTACCCACTCTGCTCGAGAGTTTTATAGATGACTTTTCACTTTTATTTTAGTATTCACCCTTAACTTCCCTTAGATTTCACTCCTGTGTTCTCCAAAACTCTTTAGCTGGTATTTACTATTTATTTAGAGGGAATGCAACAATGTTCATGATGGGAAAAGGTCTAGACTTGGAGTAAGAAGACATGAGTTCATGAACTAGCTGTATTACTTTGTATAGGTTTATTTAATTTCTTTCTGTCTATGATAATATTTGTCATGTCTATGATGGAGAGTGAGTGAAAGAATTAAGTTACATATATAGATAAATATATATAAATTATATATATATGGCTTTTAATATTTAAAGAGCTAAAATTAAGTAATTTATCATGGTTATGTAAGGGCTCCTGCCCTTAGCTTCATCATCATGCCAAAAATAGCACTTTTTTTGTCGTCATCCCTTAATTTCCCAGTTGTATTATAAACATTCTCTTCCATTTCCTTTTGGTCTTTATTCTTCTGTGACATCATTATCTTTGTGACATCGTTATTTATTTAAATGTCAGATATTCTAACACATAGACATAATCTTTTCTGTCAAATAACCTCCATTGATGTGGTCTTATCTAAAAAGTAATAACTTCATTGGTGGTTTACATGTTATGGGAGGAGGAAGTAATAAGAGTTTTATTGACTTCTAGAAATTTCTATTAACTATTGATTGCAGTTAGTCCTCAATTTTATGTGTATAGGAGAGGACTGGTATGGACCGTCTAAAATAATAGGTACATATTTACAAAGTTATATAATGCGATTACATTTTATGGTGGGTTAGATAATACCATAAATATTGAAGTTAAAAATTACCAATTGCCAAAATTATATGTAAAAATCCCTTGGGCTTTTTAGTTTATTGAACATGCCTGGTTTTATGTATACATGCTTGTTCTGATGTATTATATCTCATTAAATCCAACACAGGCAGACTTTCTTAAGTGTTGGAACAGATGACTTTTTCTCCATTTGAGCATCGGATGCAGTGGTTAGGTTGTGTTCTGGGCCCTGTTATGGCCTATTGTGGCAAAACCTTAGCACGACAGAGAGCATAGAGATTCACGTTTACTGCAGAGCATGAGCTCACTGAATTACTGAATGAAGTGGAGGGTAGAGTTATTCAAATTATTTTCTAAAAAATAATTTAAATAATTTTTTAAAATTACCAAACATGCTTGATTAATTGACACAAATGGGAAGATGTGTACACACTATATGTTGATAAACTTACAACTGTCTATCCACTTGAATATTTATAAAAATACTTAAGAGGAAGAACATTTTTAAATGTAGATTTGGTATGATTTGCTTGCTGTTCTGAGAACCACATTTTTCAGAGAAAACATCAAGCCACCTTGCTCTTCCTGTGGAACATTTGTTCCATTTTGTTCCTTAGCTCAACTCCTTGATCTCCAATTTTACTATCAATAAATCATCATTTAACAGAATGACTCCTGTCAATTCAGGCTCATTGTATTTCCACACTATATTGCCAGTGTGTGTCTATTTGTTTTCACAAATAAACCAGCTTTAATAAATATTATTTTGTATTTATATGGTGCCATCTTCAAGAAACTTAGATGCTTTACAGACATTATATCTAATTAATCCCCACAATAACCCTGTGAGGTAGGTATTACTCCCATTTTACAAGATAGGGAGACTGAAGCACAGAGAGGTTAAGTGACTTGCCCAAGGTCACACAGTTAAATTGTGTGCATTTTAAAATGGTTTTCTCTAGCAGCTCTTAGGAAATGGAAATAGTTTCATTTACTGCAATGAATGCCTGTCCTACAATGTAGACTTCAAATTTCCTTCCTTGCCTGTGGGCTGCATATGGAATAAGTTGACAAAGGAGGTGAGAAAGCAAACAAGAATTGAAAGTCAAACAGCTGTCATCTAGGCTGTTGACAAAGCTGACAAGAGGTTGACTGTATCCTCATAGTCAATCAACAACACATACATGTGTTTTCCATATTGTTCTATGACTTGGTCTGGACCTTCACATGCAAGATTGCCACATAAGGAAAAGAAGTTTCTGATAGCTCTTTTGTTCTTAACTCTTGCTGTCATAGAACTGCCAATTTGAGGCAGCTGGGGATTACATGGAAAGATAGTTTAGTTGCATGTGGATTCTTTTTATTTTTTCTTCTTTCTTTTCCTTCAACTTCAGTGTATTGTTTCTTTTGGCTAACCTGGTGGATTCCTGGAAAGTTTATGGGACTTGTGGGAGTATGTTGCCCTGAGGCAAACCTAGTTCAGCTTCCTTGTTAAGGTACATTGGTCCTGGCTTCTTGTGGAGTGGGTCTGTTTTTTGGCCCCTTGAGGAAGGGAGTATCCTGTCTTTCTTAATAATGAAGCAAAAAGATGACTCCAGAAGAGAATTGGCAGCCACCAAAAGGGATGCTGTCCAGTTCTCCGATACATAAACCACCTTCTGGACAGATTTGTGAAATCTCTCATCAGTCTTCCATACAGTTAATCACATGCTTTGCTTTATTCTGTTTTATTTTATAACAATGTCATGAGCAGTTAACAAAAGTCAAAAGGTTAGTGTAACTTCTGTTCATCCTGCAAAACTGTTTTGCAGTACACACACACACACACACACACACACACACACATTTACCATCACTGTGTAATTGCCATTCAAATCACTGTGTCCCATCTTTATCAACAAGCTCCACAAAACAAAAGATTCTTTGATCAGCAAATACAAAGAGTTCTCCCAAGGACCTGGACTTCTAGGGAATGAGACTAGATGGGTGAGGAGGAGAGGCTGAATATATAAGATTTAATTTAAGGTCTACTGATGCCTGTTTTTTTTGTAGAAACCACAGTAATGCATTTTTCTATACTACACGTGGTGAACATGTTTATTTCAAAGCTTTCTTCACTGTCTGTTGTGGAAGTACTACAGAAAGTTATTATCAGGTAGTCACTCTCATGCACCTTGTTTTTTCATTGAAAGATGAAGGAATATTTTGCATTTCAGTGCCATTGATTGTTTATTCATTCTTTCCTTCAGCAAATACCTATTTTATGCTTACTCTTTGCTCTGTGCTAGGTATTAGGTACAAAATAATTAATACGTTTGGTCCCCTTGCTTATTTTCCCAGGCGGCAGGGAAGGTAGTATAAATATGTGGCTTTGCAGAATATGATGAGAACATAAAGAAAGAAGCAGTTATTTCTTTGGGTGTGGGAGTGGGAGTGAGGATGGAGCCACAGATGGTTTCACAGAGGAAGGGCTGTGTAAAAGAAAGAGTGGATACTTTGTAGTCACGGGACCTCCACTTAATGTCCAACACTTCCAGGCCCAGTTATGGAGGTAGGGCTAAGTTCTTAACCTCTTGGAGCGTAAGTTTCCTCGCTTGTAAAATAAGGACAATAATTAGGCCAACCACAGAATGTTTCAAGGATTAAATGTGAAACTGTCTGTGAGAAACATCTGCTAAAATGCTATAGCAGTACATAAATGAGCCTTCTTTATCATCATTTGGAGATTCTGTCATTCAAGATTACCAGTGCTTTGGGAATGAGACTGAGTACCAGCGATGGCATCCTGAAAAGCAGGGGCAATAGGAAGTCTTGGGAGAATGGCACACAGAAGAGCTTGGTGGTTCAGTCCAGAGACTCTGGGCGGGTCTGAGCTCTGATCCCAGGTCTCCCTTTGGCAAGTTATCTCAACTCACTATGGCTCTGTTTCTTCATCAGTAAAATGGAGGTAGTAGTACTTAGCATTTTAGGTTGTTCTGGTGCTTAAATGAATTAATATTATGTGGTACTTAGAACAGTTCCTGGACATCATAAGCATGATTTAAATGTTTGGTTTGATAAGCACTTGTTTTAGTTTCCTAGGGCTGCTGTCAAAGTATCATAAAACTGGGCGTCTTAAAACAACAGAAATTTATTCTCTCACAGTTCTGGAGGCTAGAAGTCTGAATCAAGGTGTTTGTAAGGTTGGCTCCTCCTGGGTACTCTGGGGAAGAGTCTGTTCCATGCCTTTTTTCTTTGCTTTTGGTGCTGCAGGCAGTCCTTGGAGTTCCTTGGCTTATAGGTGCATCACTTCAGTCTCTGCCTCTGTCATCACATAACATCTCCTGGTGTGGCTCTGCATCTCTTCTTCTTATAGGAAAGAAGGGCCCACCCTACTCCAATGTGACCTCATCTTAACTAATTACATCTGCAACGACCTTATTTTCAAATAAGGTCACAATCAGAGCTGCTTGGGTATGGGACATCAATATACCTTTCGGGGAAGACACAATTCAACCCTGAATGGTACTAATTTAAAATATAAATAACACAGGCTTATCTAGTCTGTGAGAACTGAATAACTTAATGTGTCATTAATATCTTGAATATTGTGGAGACTGTCAGTTTCTGTTTTGAATTTCACAGGTGATAAGGGGCCATCTCCCTTCTACAACATCCTTTCTTATCTTAGAGACCAGAAAATCCAGCAGCAGTTGCACCTGGATTTATAACTTTAGACCCCCGTACTATTATCCAAGGTCAGAGCTCTCAAAGGTGCTTGGGTAATAAGACTGCTTCTCCCTTTTATGCCCCCCCCAAAACACACACAGATCCCTAGTGTCCTGGTCCTTCCTCAATCAGTTACTGCCACTAGCTTTGTGGCTCTCCAGTCCTATTTTATTTATTGTCATCTTTTGAATTGAACAAATCCAAAACTAAAACTCATAACAGGAAACTGGAATCCATCAAATCTTGGTTTGCATCCCAGCTCTGGCTAGGGTACCTTGGACAAGTTGCCTTACCTGTCTGAATTTCACTTTCCTTAGGTATAAAAATATAATGTTTACATAGGACAATGCTTGGTCCACAGTAGGCACTTGATAACTGTTTATGAAAAAATAAGTACATGAATAAACCAATTCTTATAGAGATGTTGAGAGGATTAAATGGGATAATGAATGTGCTGTGCCTAGAACGTGGGAAATGGTCAGTGAATGGCAGCTTCTATTTTATTCTCGTCTCTTTAATCCAAATTCTTTTTTTAACTGCTTACATCTGTCAGTGATTCTACTCTAACATGCTAGATTTGAAGTCCTAGAGTTTTTTCTTTTTCACATTTTTTTTTTTTTTTTTTTTGTGCTGTACGCGGGCCTCTCACTGTTGTGGTCTCTCCCGTTGTGGAGCACAGGCTCTGGATGCGCAGGCTCAGCGGCCATGGC
Source organism: Aethalodelphis obliquidens (assembly GCF_003676395.1). Lineage (NCBI taxonomy): Eukaryota > Metazoa > Chordata > Mammalia > Artiodactyla > Delphinidae > Aethalodelphis > Aethalodelphis obliquidens. The sequence goes on from NW_020837950.1 coordinate 43,319,882, forward strand.
TCACGGGCCCAGCCGCTCCGCGGCATGTGGGATCCTCCTGGACCGGGGCACGAACCTGTGTCCCCTGCATCGGCAGGCAGACTCTCAACCACTGCACCACCAGGGAAGCCCCTCTTTTTCACTTTTTAAAAACTTTTTTAATTTTATGTTTGAGTATAGTTGATTTACAATGTTGTGTTAGTTTCAGGTGTTTTTCAGATTCTTTTCCCATACAGAATATTGAGTAGAGTCCCCCGTGCTATACAGTAGGTCCTGTTGATGATCTATTTTATATATAGCAGTGTGTATATGTTAATCCCAACATCCTAATTTATCCCTTCCCCCCCACCTTTTCCCTTTGGTAACCATAAATTTGTTTTCTAAGTCTGTGAGTCTATTTCTGTTTTGTAAATAAGTTCATTTGTATCATTTTTTTTAGATTCCACATGCAAGTGATATCATATGATATTTGTCTTTCTTTGTCTGAATTACTTAGTATGATAATCTCTAGGTCCATGCATGTTGCTACAAATGGCGTTATTTCATTCTTTTTTATGGCTGAGTAATAGTCCATTGTATATATGTACCACATCTCCTTTATCCATTCCTCTGTTGATGGACATTTAGGGTGCTTCCATGTCTTGGCTATTGTAAATAGTGCTGCAGTGAACATTGGGGTGCCTGTATCTTTTAGAATTATGGTTTTCTCTGGATATATGCCCAGGAGTGGGATTGCTGGAACATATGGTAGCCCTATTTTTAGTTTTTTAAGGAACCTCCATATTATTCTCCATAGTGGCTGTACCAGTGTACATTCCTACCAGCAGTGCAGGAGGGTTCTGTTTTCCCCACACCATCTCCAGCATTTATTGTTTGTAGACTTCTGACCCATTCTGACCAGTGTGAGGTGATACCTCATTGTAGTTTTGATTTTCATTTCTCTGATAATTAGCAATGTTGAGCACCTTTTCATGTGCTTTTTGGCCATCTGTATGTGAAGTTCTAGAGTTTAAAAAAATTTATCTCTCTATTGATCTAGCTAATCACCATGTTTTAATCAGTTTTTCAGTTGAAATCTCTGCAGAGGCCAGTCTTTCCTTTGTAGTTATGTTGACTTTGGAATCAGTCCCTTCATACCTTCCACACAGCATGGCATCTAGATGACAATAGCCTCCTGGGGGTCCTCCTTTCTCTTGCCTCTTCTTTCTATAACCCATCCTGCAATCCTTAATCATGCTTTCCATCAGTTGAGTTGTCCCAGTATTACCTCTGATAGGCTCTGTTTTGATAACTTAGTCTTATTAATAAGACATGAGAATACTAGCCACTTTTTTTTCTCTTCTTTTTAAACTGTGAGACAAAAGAATGTGTGGATGCTCAGTTGTCTATTTCATAATCTGATTCATTGGAACCCTTTATTGCATGCCTTGATGTGGTTATGGTGGCAGTGTTCAAAAGACTGTCATACCCCTGGGGTTTTGACAGTGCTTGTCTAACTTAGAATTTGTATGGGCTTTTAAATTTTTCTTGGGCTTATTTTTAGTAACACTTGGTTCTTGAGTGCTTTAAGTTTTAAAACTGTACTTTTTTTTTTTTTTTTTGTATTATGAAAGATACTCAGATTCCCACCAGATGGGAATTTGTCCAAATCGAATTTTGATCTTTTTACTTAGTACAAAGGCTCAGCCTCAGTACTCAGGCTACAGGAGGATGACAGCTCCACCTATGAGGAAAGGATGCCATCTTTGAAGAACATGCAGCTTCTTGTTGTAGAAATCAACCAAATAGTGCCCCAAAGGAACTCCGTACTTTGGGCTAAAGAGGACCATGTTCCATATGGAAGCTCTGTCTGTCCCAGATCTAACTTTTGAAGAACGAGAAGGGGTTATATTCAGGTGCATAGCCATATGAATAACCTAAAGATGGTCATGGTCTATGTGCTCAAAGGTTATTCATTGAAACAGCTTCTCTAAGACAGGCTCTCAGTCCTACTAAATACTTTCCTCTTTAGCCAAGGGTGATTTTTACTGAACCTAGAGTCATGTCTACTTTATCCAGTCTATAGACAAATTAGTCCTTTCTACTCTATGGTAAACCTATTCCTCAGTTCCCAGTTTTTCTAAAAGTGTTAAGAACATCTAGAATATGGGGAAAGCTAAATGACATCATTCTCACTGGGATACGAATAATGAATGAAGATTTAGGCTATGATTACATTAAATTACCAGATCAAGTAGAAACCTAAATTGTGATTAGATCTTGTCAGTTAGCCCTCTGCATATGGGCTCTTTCCAAATAAATCAGTGCATTTCTCTGTTTCAAACTATAGAACTCATCAGTTCTATTTCCAGTCTACTCCAGATTGAACAATTTTGGCTCAATCATCAACTACTGGCATAACCTTGGGAAAGTCACTCATCATCACTATATTTTAATCTCATCACTGTAAAATGAGGAATTTGGAGTTCATTTTAGGTTAACTCTGAAGATTTTAAAAATTCAAACATTTTTGGAATTGAATGTTGTAACCATCCATGGCACAGCTAACAGTCTTCTTGAAAGATCCTGTTATAAAGCATAAACCATATTATGTTACTATTTTACTTAAAATCTTTCAAGGGATCCCCACCTCAATCAAAGTGAAAAGAAAAGTCCTGTTAATGTACAGGCACTTGATAACTTAGATCCCTGAGAACTCTAGTTTCCTTTTCCATGCCACACCTCTTCTCACTCCACTCCATCTACACTGCCCTCTGTAGTGTTACTAAACACACCACATATTCCACCCTCAGAGCCTTTGGCCCTTGCTGTTCCCTTTCCTGGAATTCTATTTTCCTAGCTATCCACCTAGTTCACTCCCTTACATCTTTCAGATCTTGACTCAGATGACACTCTCTAAACAAGGTATTCCCTGCTCTCCTGATCTAAAACTGCAACCTGCTCTCATGTTTCCTACCCCTAGTTCCTGCTTTATTATCCTCCTTAACACTTATTAACGTGTAACATATATAACATGGAACATACTATATATTTTGTTGGTTATCTCCAGTCTCCAAATATAAGGAAAGGGATTTTTGGTCTTTTTTGTTCACTGCTCACTCAAAATTTTTTGAAATAATGAAGAATGAGTGAAGGACAAAAATGTGTTCTGCTGGAAAGAGTTCTACTGGAGAGTTCTGCTGGAACTCTTGATTCTGATTCAATCTGGTAGCCACTTGTGGACAAAGCCTCTGTCTTTTCTTGACGACTGAATAATTATTCACATGGGAAGATATAACATCTCATGTGGGCTTTTACTCTGGGGGCTGGAAATCTTTTATCACTGAGCAAATGAAAACCAGTCATCTGTTATGCAGTACAGCTAATGAGTTATATATAGATGCAAACTATTCCCAGTTAATTAGAATTAGCATTTTTCTTCCCCTCACAACCTGTTCTCTCACTCTGTCCTTCCCCCTCTCTTTCTCTCTTAGCTGTTATGTTTCAAATAGATTTATGCTACAGTGTTTTGGGAAAAATCTTTAATTACTTTAAATCCACTGTCCTAAAAAAAAAAGAAAACTATCTGAAGCAAAGATCCTCAAGAACTTAAAATGATCTATTCAGTTTCCACAAATTTAATTACTTATGGTCCATAGAATATTGTACCTAGCTTTAGGATAAATGTTGTTTATTTCTGACCTCATGTGCCTTACAGATATGATCTATCACTTACTGTCTGTAACTATATCTAACACAAATCAATAAAGTAAACAGTCACTTTGGTGATGCTACACTGCACTGAAAAGATAGACCATTTATGAAAAGCCCATGGGGTCAAGGAAAGCACTAGAGTTTCATTTATATGAGACCCTGTCACTCTCGTTGTTTTCCCTTTAAAATGTGGATCTGCTATAAAGGATGAGTCTAGCTTGTTGTCCACTGGACTTGCCCCTTTCAAAAATTTTCTTTGAGGGCTTCCCTGGTGGCGCAGTGGTTGAGAGTCCGCCTGCCGATGCAGGGGACACGGGTTCGTGCCCCGGTCTGGGAAGATCCCACATACTGCGGAGCGGCTAGGCCCGTGAGCCATGGCCGCTGAGCCTGCGCGTCCGGAGCCTGTGCTCCGCAACGGGAGGGGCCACAGCAGTGAGGGGCCCGCGTACCACAAAAAAAAAAAAAAAAAAAATTTTCTTTGAGCAACTGATGTCTAGTCTTTAGGATCCCATCCAGCAGAGGCGTGCCAACTGTGCTTGTCAACAGGGGTGATTTGTCGGCTTCTTAAAGAGGCTTCAGAGGAATTGCTGATTTTAGGCCCTGGTTGATTAGCTTGATGAAGTGAGTTTCAAAATGTTTATTCCTTCTGTTCATTTTCATTTTTTTTTATGGCTTATGTATTCTTGGTATTCTGTTCCTTACCCTGTGATGTTCAGTTCAAAAATGCCTGTGATCGCAGGACATTTATTGGTGCAGCCTGGCTCATTATGTCCAGGCATGCGTGGTGTTTGACAAATCATTCGGGTATTTAAGGCGAACTTGGAGATGTCTAGGGTTGGTTAGGCCCTATTAACAGGTGGTACGCACATTGCTAAGGAGTGTCCTTTGCTGCACCCAGTTCCCATCAGAAGCTGACTGATCCCTGACTGCAGATCCAGTCATCAACCTGCTTGCTTTGGAGCCAGCATGGTAACCTGTGCAAACTGCGACACTGTCCCTGCTCACTCCCATCACTAACCTCTTCCCTATGTGTGCAGCAAGGGTCTGGGGTGATCTGATTTCTTCAGCCTGTCAGACTAAGGGTCACAGCTTGGTTTATTTCCACATCTGTTCCTCTTATTTTCCATGGACCATTTCTCAGTTGCCACCCAAAGAGATGAAGGCAAAGCCCCTGCTCCAAGTGTTTGGGCATCAGCACAGAGCGGCCTGTGTGGTTTAGGAAACTATACTGCTTGTTTGAGCTTTTCCAACATTGTAAAGTAAAAGAATAAAATAGAAAGGGATTTCTATTTATTTTCCAGAGCTGTGGTCACTTTATTTTGCGATTCCTTCAACTGGGAAGTGCTTTCAAAGGAATTTGCAACCTCGTGATCTGTTGTCATTTAGAGCTGTTTTTGAGACAACAGGCTATGCTTGAGGTTTATATATTTAGAGTTATTTATTTCTCTTCAGCATCTGTCTAATTGATTAGCATCCAGATGCCATGAGGATCCAGTTACAAGGTAATGACCAACATTGCCTTCTTATCAAGTCGGACAGCCTCTGACATAAGCAGCAAGATATTATTTATGTTAGATTGTCATTGCCTTACACTCCTACAAAACACCTATCCATTTTTCAAGATTCAAACCAAACGTTGCTTCATCTCAAAGCCTTTTCTTGGGCTTCCCTGGTGGCGCGCCAAGGTGGTTGAGAGTCCGCCTGCCGATGCAGGGGACATGGGTTCATGCCCCGGTCCGGGAGGATCCCACATGCCGCGGAGCAGCTGGGCCCGTGAGCCATGTCCGCTGAGCCTGCGCATCCGGAGCCTGTTGCTCCGCAACGGGAGAGGCCTCGACAGTGAGAGGCCTGTGTACTGCAAAAGAAAAAAAAAAAAAAAAAAAGCCTTTCCTTACCAACATGTCCTCTCCAGATAGAAATACTTATTTAGATGTGAAGCAGAATAAGCTACGACTTCTCACCTAGTACTTAGTCTAATTTGCTTACACTTAAGTCTAATTGGCTTCCCAGATTAGACTGGGAATTCCCTGTGACTTGAAAACAACAACATTTTTTTCAGTCATCTTTGAGCTGCCATTACCTGGCACATAATAGGCTCTCAACAAAAGTTGGTTGAGTAAAACGTATTTGAATGAATACACTTAATGTACCTGGTGTTCATGGGGCATGCCACACTGCTTCAGAACTCAGGTCTGTCTTATGGGCTAAGTCCTTTGCCTTTAATGGCCTTCTCTCTTCTCTGGTTGGCAAAATCTTTCTTGTCCTTTACATTTTTCCGTATCAGTCAATTAATCATCCTATAGAATATTCCCTGTCTTTCCCAAGTACTGTTAATCCTTTCTCTTTGTCCAGAGGTCTACCAGGACACCTCACACTACAGTTATTATTTGTGTGTCAGTTGGTCTCTTTCTCTTGATGGTGACTTCCTGAGAGGTGAGGATCCTTAGTTTAGATTTTACCCTAAGTGCTCAGTGCAGACCTGGCTCAGAGATGGTGCCAGTGAGAGTGTCAGAGTTGGAGAGTGCTCCAACTCTGATGTTAATCAGTTGTGGAAGTTTGAACATAACACTTAATCTTCCTTGGCCACAATATCTGATCTGAAAACTGAGAGGCTGAACTAACTCTTAAGTTCACTTCCAACTTCAGGTCTTTATTCAGAACACCATCCCTATTTTTTATAGCCCTGCATTTTGCTACTGTCTTCATTGAGTCTCCTGTTTACAAATCTGCTTCTCTTCTCTTTGCCCTATTTTCTCATTCAAAAACTGTTTTTCCCCTGTGTCACCTGAATATGTTCAAAGAGTCAAATACGATATTATTTGCTGACCGGAGAGAGGTACTTGTCAGGTATATGGTGGGGCGGGCTACTTAGTCTCTACAGCTTGGTCTCCTCATCTGTAAAAATGAGGGTAGGGCTTCCCTGGTGGCTCAGTGGTTGAGAGTCCGCCTGCCGATGCAGGGGACACGGGTTCGTGCCCCGGTCTGGGAGGATCCCATATGCCGCGGAGCGGCTGGGCCCGTGAGCCATGGCTGCTGAGCCTGCGCGTCCGGAGCCTGTGCTCTGCAGCGGGAGAGGCCATGGCAGTGAGAGGCCTGCGTACTGCAAAAAAAAAAAAAAAATGAGGGTAATAATAGTGCATACCCCTCACTGGTGGTTGTGAGGATTCAATTATAGAATATTTGTAAAGCTTTTGAACATTGACACAGAGTAGGTGCAATTGAGTGTTTACTTATTAAATAAATAACAGACTCCTGGCCTGCATTGTCTCAGTCAGAAGGTGACTGTATCTACTGCTTTCTAGATTATTATATCTTACTTGACTGCTATGGTTATCAGCAGAACTTTCAGGAAATTACAGTAAATTTTTATCATACAATCTAAATTAGAATCCTGTTATTTATTTTAAATATCACATTCTTATACTTTCATAAATGCCACTCAGAATTTATTTACAGTGGAATATCATGCAGTTCATTCCCTCGTAATCCAAAGTAGAGTATAGCTGTTGTTAATGAATAGTTGTTTAATACAAGGCTTTCATCTTGCCAGTTCCATTATACTTTAAAATTAGAATGCACATATCTATGGGCCATTGTGAAATGTGTTAGATTCCAGAAGATGAGAGGAATAAAAAGTTTTTAGAACTGGTTTTGGCCAAGTTTACACAGTGCCCGTAAACACTTTTTCCAAATAAGATACAGATTTTCTAACTAACCTAATTGCAACAGTATCTGAAAGACATAAGAAGTGTTGGTGGAAGACTGTTTTGTTTCAAAACATTTTTAATTTGTGCTTAATTTAGCTCTCCTGTTCATGAAGTAGAAATATCTTTTTAAAGACTAATTACCCTATATTCATGCATAATATGTCTCATGGGAAGGAAACTATGATTGTGTGTTCGCTACCGAATGAGATGGTGCATGTATATGTTTGGGTGTGGGGATACAGCTGCAGAGGTTTAATTCCTATACAGTGAAATGCAAGGAGCACTTAATTTTAACAAACAAGTTTAGCAAAAAAAAAAAAAATCATATTTTCTGTTTTCAGGAATTAAGCAGCATTTAAAAAGACAAGATGGAACCTGAAGAGTACTGGAAGAAATAGGAGGGCCTCCATTCTGGTCTCCGATCCAGCAGAATTAGGTAAGTTATTTGACTTCTTTGGGCTGTGCTCTCCATATCTGTAAAACAACATATGTGAGTAATATTGCCGTGTGGAGGAAAGATCTTAAGAGGAGGGTTTGATCAAGGAGCTTGGTTGAGAGGCTATTGCAATAGTCCAGGTGAGATTTCTCCCATCAAGCACAGCTCACAACTTCATAATATTCTTGGACTCACCTGCTGAATAGGGATGGATGGTTTCATTAATAAGTGGAGGAGGAGCTCAGAATGGCCTTTCAGCTCCAAAATTGCCTTCACCTGCTCATCAATAAATGGCCTAAAATTCTTTTAAAGATTATTTGTATGGTCTTGTGTGTATTTTGTAGTATAGGTGAAATCCTAACATTAGATTAATATTATTCTTAATAAATATTCTTCTCTAGCAGAGGGAAGTATAAACATGGGCATCAACATTACAGGGAAAGGTTAGTGAGGCTTGTGGTGAACAAGGGAATGTGAACCGGTCCTAACTCTCCTGCAACCCATTCTTTACACAAACTAAGTGCTCTCTGGACTTTTATAACAAAAGAGGAAAATCCAGATTTTTATGTTTAATTTCTCAAGTTTTAAAACACTCGAGCAAAACATTAGCATGGGCCCCTGTTGGTCACCATTGCTCCATAGCTCAAGCAATCCTGAAATACCGGGGAGAATCTCAACCTCCCCAAACTGGGAGTAGTATATAGGCAAGAAAGAAATACTTGGAGAACAGAGATTTCTCTAGTGAGAAAAATGTTTCCTGCTTGACAGCCAGCCAGCCTGCTACAGCAGTTTAGTCTTACAGAGTAGCATGTTATATAGACTAGGCCAGAGAGAACCGCAGTTGTGCTTAGGTACCTGCAGTGAAATAATCATATTAGTGTTCACTGCGCCCACTGTCAGCTGGGCCCTCAGCCACCCCAAGTGAACGACTCCTTTACTTGCCTCTGTGCAGGGTCTTAGTTCATTTCCCCATAGCAACTCTTTCAAGCCCTATTCTCTCTCTTAAAATGTTGATTTATTCTTTCTCCTGTTGAAAATCGAGTCTATCAATGATGGATTTCTTCATTCTGATCTTCCAAAGAACAGATAAAGTGACCTTAACCTTTACTATCACTTCCTTTTCTCCAGTCGCAGAAGAATGGAGTTCCTTTTTCTGCTCATACCCAGTCCCACAACTGCTTTTAGTCTCGTTTAGACCCAGCATCAGTCCATCTCTTTATTTTCAGTCTCTCCCCCTCCCCTTCCCCCCAGCTCTTTCCAGCGATTCATCAGCAAGCTCTTGTATTTCCTAGGTTAAAATTGTCAAGAGGGCAAAACAAGTGCCAATCTCCTGTTGCTCTGACTGCACGTCCTCCCCTTGCTTCTGCCTTCTCTCTCCTGCCTCTTGCCTTTCCTCATAAGGAGAGCCTGCTCTTAGAGAAGCTAGTCCTTGCTTTCCCACTTGTGTTGTATCTCCTACCATCAGGATGCCTCACACATGTCCTCTGAATATGCATTAGCAAAGTAAGTAACTGATTGATAATGTATACTAAAAACATTTTTGATGTTGAATGTTGAAGTAAGATTGGCATGCGTTGATAATTGATGAAGCTGGGTGATGAGTCCTCTAGCAAAACCCTGGATTACCAAATTATAATTTTTTTATCTCTCAATTTATTTGACTTCTTCGTGGCATCTAACCTTTGTTACTACTTTCTTTGTGATGAACTCTTCTCCCTTGGCATCCATGGCTCTCTCCTGGGTCACCTTTTCTCTCTTCTCTGTCTTGAACTCCTTGTGATTTATTTTCTAAAGCCCATTTCTTAAGTGCTTATCGTCCAAGGTTTCTGCCTTAGACCACTTCCCTTTTTTCCGTGTCCACAACACCTGAATGAATGATGTCTCTTTATTTCAACCACCATCTAAAATACTGTATTGACCACTTAATCTGTACCCCAGTAGAGCTTGAGTCTCTGATCCCAAGTCCTATAGTTTCATGTGTGGTTGCCTCCAGCGACATTTCCAAAACTGAACTCATTTATTGCCGCCCCTACCCCCTTGCAAAGCCTGTTTCTGTTCTCTAATCCCACTCTAATCTAGCAGCTGGGAATTGCTTGCATTCTCCAAAGAGTCCTCTTTTCTAGCACGCATCCCCCCATTAATCATGCCTTCCTCAGTGCCCCATAGGAGAGCACCTCAGCCATCTGGAACATTATAGCTCTTTGTTGCTCTCATTCTGTACACTGTTTTCCACTTCCCATATTGTCACCTCCCTAGCTGGTGGGAAAGGCATCAGATTCCTCTTTGTATTCCTGCCTCTCCTAGTACCATGCTTGGCACACTATTAGTAAATATTTCTAGGAATAACTAATAATGGGTTCTTGAAATTTTAATGCTAAAAGGGACCATCTAGTTCAGAGACTCTTAAAGAGCAGTGTAATGGTCAAGGTGCCTTAGAGCCCCACAGCCTGGATTTGAATCCTTACTCTGCCACTTACTAGCTTTATGATACAAGGACAATCATTAAGTTGTAGGAAAGTCACTTAATGCTCTTGTTTTTGAGCTGTAACAAAATGAATGCCCAAATTCTGAATGGACAGAGGAAAATTTTACAATTATAATTTCTTAAAAAAATGTTTTTTTATACTTTTAGGATGTCAAGACCTGCATTTATATAGCAAAGTCTTTTTTTCCCCCCAGAAGTAAAACTGTTCTAAGTATATGTAATGGAAATAAGTATAATATCTAGTATACGGTATATATATTCTTGATAACATGCAAGAGTCCTACAGCCTCCAAAGGCCCTGCTCCCCAGACAAGTTTGAGGATCATTTAATGGAAATGGAAATTGAGACTCAGGAAGTTTAAATGACTTTTCCAAGGCCACACAATTTAGTGGCAGAGCTGGAATTTGAATGTGGTTGCCAGAACTCCATTGTATACTCCTTACCACCATGACATTTAAACAAATAAAAAAATCACTTGGTCAGTCTATTGGATCTTGGAATATTTTTTCCTTGCAGTGGTATTATTTTGATAATAAAAGGATTGTACACAGACATGCACATAAAAACTTGTGAAATTTGACTAACCGAAAGTCAGATATTAATGGCAAATAGGGAATATTCTGAGACTTGACAAAAAGAATAAAAAAATTATTTAAACATCAAAAATGCATGGTCTCCTGCTTTGATTTGTCACCTAATTTAGTATTTTTGTTCCTTCTTTATATAGCCATCTTTTCTACAAGATCTCAGAATTCATTGTCTTGCCCTAAATTTTTTTTTAAAACCACTTTTCATATCTGTAGTCCATAAATTCTGATTTGTATCTTGAATTTATATTTAATAATGTACACTTCTTGGTACAGACATCTCAAAACAGCACAAGAAATGCAATCATGTCTATGGATTTCATTACTACAAATCTCTGTGCAGCTTTCTTTGTTGTTGATATATAATACTTTAGCAAATCTTAGGTCTGACATTCTCAAGCTAATTGCATTTGACCAGCTCCTGAGCCTGAGTTCCTGCCTACTAGCATGACTGGTATAAATCACTGCTACTTAGAGAACCTTCATAATGCATTTTGCAGAATAGAGAAATGAGAATGAAGAAAGTTGAAAGGTTTTAAAAATAATTATCTTTTAAAATAATGATATTTTAACTTCTGGGACATAGATACGTTTAAGTAAATGAACTGTAATTCAAGAGGAAGTCAGTTGTTCATCCATTCATAGAAGTGGCTATATAGATGTTTATCCTATAGAGAAGGCAGCTGGAGTGTCTGGACAGCTTCTTTGAGAACTAGGAAGTAGTTTATGTAGCTGTGTCTACCACTGTTTGGCCTATCAAATGGTGATTTGGTTTACCTTCATGCAGCTTTCCTACTTGACTCTGATAAAAGCCAGTCCAGTAACTGACTTAGTACTTGATTATGTATCTTATCGGTAATGTGTTTGAGAAATATTTCTGATATTGATATTATGCCTGGGATTTGGTTTTAAACAAAGAAGGAAGGAAAGAGATGTAAGACCGGCTCAACATTGATAATTGTTGAAGCTGGACAAGTTATTGGGGATTCATTATCCCATCGTATAGTTTTGTATATGCTTGAAATTTTACATGATAAAAATAATCTCTGATGCATATGCTTTTAGATTTGTATGTGTCTAGAGGAGTGTGTGTGTGTGTCTGTGTGTGTGTGTGTCTATCTTTAGCTCTTAACTAATCTTCTGAACCAGGGGGATGGTAAATTTTATTTTCAACTAAGTTAGCAGTTGCTGGGGGCACAGATTTTATATGTGCTCATTGCTAGAGGGAACACAAGAAGCATAAAACCCTGCCCCCAAATTCCTTGCAATCTAGCTGGGAAAATTACCACACAAAAAAACTCTTAAAACTGAAATACTGGGCTTCCCTGGTGGTGCAGTGGTTGAGAGTCCGCCTGCCGATGCAGGGGACATGGGTTCGTGCCCCGGTCCGGGAAGATCCCACATGCCACGGAGCGGCTGGGCCCGTGAGCCATGGCCACTGAGCCTGCGCGTCCAGAGCCTGTGTTCCGCAATGGGAGAGGCCACAACAGTGAGAGGCCCGCGTACTGCAAAAAAGAAAAAAGTGAAATACTAATTCAAAATTTAACATTTCAAGAGAAAAATAGAGTTAAGACACCATGAAAAATTATCAATAAATTATACAGCCTATAATTGCTCTATTTCAGCTGAGGGAAACATCACTATACTCTAGAGAAAATTTTATTTAGGTAAATGGATTTAAGCTGATTCTTTTTTTTTTTTGCGGTACGTGGGCCTCTCACTGTTGTGGCCTCTCTCGTTGCAGAGCACAGGCTCCGGACGCGCAGGCTCAGTGGCCATGGCTCACGGGCCCAGCCACTCCACAGCATGTGGGATCTTCCCGGACTGGGGCACAAACCTGCATTCCCTGCATCGGCAGGCGGACTCTCAACCACTACGCCACCAGGGAAGCCCTGAAAGCATATTTTTTAAAGTGAGTAAATAAGTTCTAGAAATAATGAAACCTTAGAGGTTTACTTTGGAGGAGTGAAGGTTAGATTAAAGAATTTAAACTTTATTCTTGGGCAGCAGACAGCCACTAAGTATTTTGCAAGGAAGTGATGTTATCAAATAAACATGTAGTAAAATGACTCCAGTGACAGTATTGATTGAGATAGAGATTGGTGGGAGAAAGGATGAAAAGAAAAAACAGGATTAGTGCAATATTCTGTAAACAAGTCAGTAAGGGTCTTCTTTAGAATGTCAGCAGAGCAAATGGAAACAAGGACCTAATGTGGAGGGCACAATTGTCAGGTCTTCGACATCAGGCAGATATGAGAATTTAGGAAAATGCCTTTCTCTGCAATCTCATCTATTTCTAGTGTATATTTCTTAATAAAATGGTTATATTTTCTATAAGTTTCAATTGGCAAACGTTTAGCAAGTTCCAAAATAGGTGGAGGAGAGTAGGAATGACTATCTGGGATGCCAAGTGTCAAAACTAGTTAGCAGTTGTTGTTTTCGGATGCCAAGTGTCAAAACTAGTTAGTAGTTGTTGTTTTCATTCTTTTGTTAGCTATAACGTTATTAATAACATTTGTCAATGTGGAGAAAAGTTTCGTGTTCTGTGTAGTACTGGCACCGCCACTTGTTTGAACCATTTAAATTCCATAGGGGTTATTTTATCTGGTTCTATGGAGACAGTGTATTTGGTATAAGAATAGGAATTTGAGCAACCACAAACCAAATTTATGTGCTTATTCTGAGATACTCATTCCAGGGAAAGGCCTGCTGGGCTTATATATACTTTTTAGATTTTTCCACAGATTTTAATGAGCCACCGCCAGTTCTGGCACTGAAATCGCCGCAGTATACAAAATGCGTTATGGGAAACAATTTTTCTAGGACTAGTGGGCAAAACATACTACACATCTGTTGGGCGTACAGTTTTCCAAGTTTTGGCTGGGATGTCAGCTTGCAGTCTAGATGGATAGACTGCATGAATAGACACTGCATAAATATAGCCTGCAGTGGGGCAGGTGTCAGGGTTTGGATTTTTGACCTCTAGGCAAATGGATTCAAAGGTAAGTCATCCCCTTGTTCTCAACTCAAGGAGTCTGATAACTTAAACTTCATTTTCTTTAGAATCATTTTGGACTTTATCCAGTATTATATCGGTCATAAACTTGAAGAGAAGAAAAACTGTTTTTTCCACATTATTTTAAGGCTTTTCAAAGTGTTCAATAAAATAATGTGTTGGCCCATAAGGGTACAATTTTTCGTAAATAAAGATTATCAGGGTTTTTTTTTTTTGCAAGAAAGAAAAACATTCCCCATAATAAAATTTGTTTACCAATCCATGGGATTCTGGGAAAAGCTAGTGTAATTTTCAGATTAAATATATAATCTTATTCAGGATTTTGTGTATAATTTTATATATTCATTTGGTAGTTATATTTTATCCTAATTCTAGAACATGACCTGTGGATGCTGTCAAAATCACATAACCTACCTCGGTAGTTTATAGATTGTCTAATTAACTGTTCATTCTAATGTAGGAGATGATTTGGAAGTTTTTTTTTTCCATTAAGTTTCCACAAGAAGGGGCAGGCTTGGCAGACTGTAATATCATAGAAGTTTAAACATCAGTGGATCAGCAGGGATTTGATTGGAAAAGTTCAAGGGGAAGGTAATGAGTAAATGTAGAGTCCTTAGCAGCTACTAGTGTAGCTGTAGCAAGAGCCTTGAATACTTAATCGTTTTTCTAAGAATCTACTCCAATTAACTAAGAAAATTTTACTATTAGCTAAAACTGAAATTTTGGATCTAGGAGTCAAAATAGAAAAGGACTTGAAAAACGAAAGTAGAAAGAGAAGGAAGAATTGTATAAGAATAAGAGGAATGGAGCAGACAGATGTATGGAAATTGCTTTGTCCTCAGGCCATATTCTTGGTACTTTCCATAACTTATTTAATAATATAGCAACATAATATGATAGTGATTTTTGAAGTCAAAAGAATGAATCAGTCCATTAGGAAAAGAGGAATGAGTGAGAAGAGGACCAGTGACAGACACATTCATATGGATGACTGGAGAAGGGGAACTTGCAAAGAAGCATGAGAAAAGCATTCTGAGAGGTAGAAGGAAACTTAAGAACGAGTGAGTCACTACAGGCAAAGGAGGGTGGTCAACAGCATTAATTTTTTAGATCAGTCAGTGACTGCAGAATATGAGAAAAATTTACTTGTTTGGACAAGTAAGTCGATGGAGATGTTGAGGGAAGTGGGAGAAAGGTGCGACAGAATATAAGTTGCAGCTGGTTACAGAATAAGTATATGGTAAGGGAGTGGAGTAGAAAACTAATTGTGTGAAGAGAAGAATTATTGCTCATAGCTTGCTGATGCAGAAGTAAAGGAATGAGTCAGTGGAGAGGACTCAGTGATGATGTGGGAAATTGAAGTGGGAATAACATGATGGGAAAAGTACTAATGGAATTAAAAGGCCAGATGGAGTGTTAGCATTTGAAAGATGCTGAATATTAAAAGAGAAAAGTTCATAGTTTTACACTGTGTGAGCTTTGTCTTCTGAGTGAAGTAAGAGACAAGATCAACTGCTGAGAATGAGGGATACAGTACCTCTTGTATTTCTGAAATAAAATTGGCTACGTATTATATTATTTTATGAGAGACTGCTGGATTCAATTTGCTGAACTGTTATTTAGAATTTAGCACTTGTATTCATTCAGTGCGATTGGCTTGCTTCATTTAAAAAAAAATCTTGCTAGTTTTTGGCATTATAATAATAATAACTATTTTTCAAACATTTTATATATGAGACTTATCTGTTCCTTGAGAATTTGAGAACTCATTTGTAAAACTTTTGAGGTGGAGACATTTTATGAACAGTTCTTTGAAAAAACTTTAGCTTCTGTTCTGATTATAATTCTACTCAGGCTTTCTATTTCTTTGTGTTTTATATTATAAAATGATCATATTTTTTTGCCATTTTCTCATTGATGCAAGAGTTATGTAAGAGTCTTTAAAAAATTTCCTAGTGGTTACTTATTTTAAAATTTAATTTCATATTAATTAAAAAATTTAATGCATTTGTAATCACAGATGGGACCCCTGTACAATTTCCACATTTAAGAATTATTGTTATTTTATGTGGCTTGATATAAAATAGGTGCATAAATAAATATTACATAGTATAAATATAAGTAAATATAAATATGTAAGTTAACTCAAAATGATCAAAGACCTAAACATGAGGTAAACTGTAAAACTCTTGGAAGAAAACATAGGGCAAAAGCTTCTTGGCACTGGGTTTGACAGTCATTTCTTAGATGTGACACCAGAAACACAGGCAACAAAAGAAAAAAATAGGTAAGTTGGACTTCATCGAAACAAAAAACTTCTGTGCATCAAAGGGCACAGTCAACATAGTAAAAAGGCAACCTACAGAATGGGAGAAAATATTTGCTAGTCATATATCTGATATGGAATTAATATCCAGAATATATAAAGAACTATAACTTAACAGCACTAGAAACAAACGACTGGATTAAAAAATGAGTAAAGAATTTGTATAGACAATTTACAATGAAGATATACAGATGGCCAATATGAACATGAATAGGTGCTCAACATCACCAATTCATTGGGGATGTGCAAGTCAAAATCACGATGAGATACTACTTCATACCTATTAGAATGACTGTTATCAAAAAACCAGGAAATAAGTTTTGGTGAGAATTTGGAGAAATTGGAACACTTGTGTATTACTGGTGGGAATGTAAAATGGTATAGCAGCTGTAGAAAACAGTATGATGGTTCCTCAAAAACTTAAACATAGAAGTATCATATCCTGAAATTCTGCTTCTGGGTACATACCCTAAAAAAGTGAAAGCATGGACTCAAAAACAGATATTTGTACACCCGTGTTCATAGCGTTATTCACAGTACGCAGTAGGTGGAAGCAGCCCAAGTGCCATCAATAGATGAATGGATAAACATAGCGTGGTATATACATACAATGAAATAATAATCATCCTTAAAAAGAAAGGAAGTTTTCACACACGTTGCAACATGTATGAACCTTGAGGACATTATGCTAAGTAAAATAAACCAGCCACCAAAAGGCAAATACTATATGATTCCATTTATATGGAGTTCCTAGAGTGGTCAAATTCATAGAGATAAAAAGTAAAATGATGGTTTACAGAGGCTGGAGGGAAGGGAAAAATGGGAGTTAGTGTTTACTGTGTACAAAATTTCAATTGGGGTTGATGAAAAAGCTCTAGAGACAAACGGTGGTGATGGTTGCACAGAATGGGAATGTACTTAATGCCGCAGAATTGTGCACATAAAAATGGTTAAAATGATGAATTTTATGTTATATATTTTACCACAATAAAAAATGCTTACAGAAGTTAGAGGAAAAACAATAATACGTTTGTTCAAATATGCTGCTTATGCTAAAAGCAAAAAAATAAAAGTAGTAGTTTTCATATTATATAAAAGAGAAAACAAAACAGCAAAGAGGAATTAAAGACAAAGTAGAACAAAATAGCAGAGTGTGATGGAGAAAGGGTATGGTATATCTGGATGATATGATTAATAGGGAATTAAAAAATTCTATTTTACTCTGTACCCTATAGTGTATACACACAAGAGACATATATTCTTTTTCAAATGAAGAAAAATTTTTGCATAGTTCAGGGCATTTTCTAAACTACTCTTGAATTTCTTATAGGGAAACATTTTCACAGAAATGTTTGTTTTCCCTTTGAATTTCAGCATGATTCTTGGTAGTTTCATATTTTTTCCCCATGAATCGAGCGGTATGCACAAATCTTGGTATTCTGGCCAACCCATACTCTTGGATCTGAACAAGAAGGATGGATTGATGTGCATATCCCATGGTTATTATTTTAGTGGGCTTTTATGTAATGCGGTCTACAGAACTGATTCTGTATCTTCCTCTACTTTGAGTAATCTAAAATCAAAAGGAGATCAAAGCTGTTCTCTACAAGGGGTAATACAGAAAGTAGTACCTACTACCAACAGGCACTGGCCCTAGAATCTTTCTCCCTCAACCCTTGAATCAAGTATCAAGATGATACCAGGTGATCAGGTATCCCAGAATGGACCACACCCCTACTAGTTACTTATATGTTTCTTTTTGTATATTGTCTTTTTTTTTTTTTTAATGTGGAGATGTTTATTAAAAGACATTAGAGACAGTGACACAGACAAATTTGAGTCAACTTATATTAGGTCTGCCAGGTAGATTTCTCCAGGTTTTCAATTTTCAGAAATTCAGGTGCTCCTTTTGAACAACAGGGTAGCTCACCCATTCACAGAATGTTAGACGAAGGGACCCTTGAGATCCCTGACACTGACGAAGGTGTAATGTTTATCTTGCTCACCACTTGGTGCCCACAACCCAGCTCAGTAATTTTTTTTTTTTTTGATGACCTAGTGGGTCAATTTTATTTTCCAGATTTTCTACTGTAAACATATATCACTTTTATAATCAGAAAAAGCGATTACAGTGGTTTTTAGGTATGCCCTCTTTGTTTTTCATTTCTCTTATTTCTTTTGTTTATTAATTTTTATTGGAGTATAGTTGCTTTACAATGTTGTGTTAGTTTCTGCTGTACAGCAGAGTGAATCAGCTATACATATACATATATATCCTCTCTTTTTTAGATTTCCTTCCCATTTAGGTCACCACAGAGCATTGAGTAGAGTTCCCTGTGGTATACAGTAGGTTCTCATTAGTTATCAGTTTTATACATAATAGTGTATATATGTCAATCCCAATCTCCCAATTCATCCCCCCCGCCATTTCCCCCTTGGTATCCATACATTTGTTCTCTACATCTATGTCTCTATTTCTGCTTTGCAAATAAGTTCATCTGTATCATACACAATTAGAAATGAAAAAGCAGAAGTTACAACTAGCACTGCAGAAATACAAAGGATCATAAGAGACTACTACAAGAAACTCTATGCCAATAAAATGGACAACCTGGAAGAAATGGACCAATTCTTAGAAAGGTACAACCTTCCAAGACTGAATCAGGAAGAAATAGGAAATATGAACAGACCAATTACAAGTAATGAAATTGAAACTGTGATTAAAAATCTTCCAACAAACAAAAGTCCAGGACCAGATGGCTTCACAGGCGAATTCTGTCAAACATTTAGAGAAGAGCTAACACCTATCCTTCTCAAACTCTTCCAAAAAATTGCAGAGGGAGGAACACTCCCAATCTCATTCTACAAGGCCACCATCACCCTGATACCAAAACCAGACAGAGATATCACACACACAAAAAAGAATACAGGCCAATATTGTCTTTAATAGCTTTAAAGAGTTTTTTGAAGAAGTGTAGGTAATGTGACTAATCTCACCTCTGCTTGGCTCAAAGCATAGTAAAATGTATTATATGATAGCAGTTATGTTTTCAGCTAATGTCTGTACCTTCTTTAGGAACCACACAAGTTGCTTTTGTTCAGAGGATGGTGTACATGGTATGTGGCAGAAAGATGTATTGCTCAGCTCAACCCTATAGGGAGGGATAGCACGTCAGGAGGAATGTGCCCTGGGTGGAAGGAATGAGCAGGATTGAATGAGATAAGGAGTCAGTGTGAATTTCTGCATGATTTTCTTAGGGCATTATTTCTTTGGAGTAAGCCTTTCTTTCCTGACGAAATCAGGGGTACCTCTGCAATTTAGTAGCACTTTGTTGAATATAGGACTTCTATGGCAATTTATTTGCTTGCTTGTCTTTTCAATTGATAAGTCTTATTTTTCTTTGTTTCTCTGAGGGCGGTACCTAACATTGAATGGGCACTCAATAAATGCTTTCTGTCTGAATTAATGGTTTTTTTAAAGAGAGGAAGTCAGAGAGGAATAAGAATAGTTGTAGAAGAATTTTGCTTTTTTAAATGACTCAACTTACCTATAACAAAGTTAGTGTGATGAAGTTACACCCTGCTTTATTAATACTGCCAATTTGAAGGAAATGAATTAGATGAATTAGACTAACGACTTTCCAACTTTTCATGTTAGAATCATCTAAGGGGCTTTTAAAAATCCAGTGTCCATGTTGCTACTCAGAGTGTGGCCTCTAGACTAGCAGCATCAGAATTACCCAAGAACTTGTTAAAAAATGTCTTCAGGTCCCTACTAAGATGTACTGAAAGAGAATTGGCATTTTAAAAAGATCCTCATGTGATTCAGATGCACATTAAATTTTGAGAAGGACTGATCTACAGCATTTTCTAATAATCATCTACCATATTATTTGAATAGTTAAGTAATTTTTTTTGCCATTCTTCTAATCTTTCATAATGAATCTAATTGGTCAATTTTACAAACATGGCCCCTGAGAATAGTCAGTTAATAGAATTCTTAGCTTTTCTGTCTCTGGTAATAGGATTTCTGTATGGAGTTAGGCATCTATTTAACAATAATATAATCCTTTCATTGTTACATAATGAAGGAAAGCTTTCTATATTCCTGACTTGTCCTTTGCCCTTTGCGGCTGGACAATTTATCTCTGTTGGTTGATTCATTTTGCTCTGAACCACATGACTAATCATATAGTACTAAATTCAGTCTTTCAAGTGTTCACCATTAGGTCTGCCTTGTTTAAGATGGTATGTTGAACCACTCATTAAGTTTTCATTTGGTTCTACTTCTCTTTGAGACCCTAAAATATTAAGTGATGAAAAATTGCAAAAATTAGAATAATTAAGAAAATATTTTGGAAGTTAAAAGGCAGATGCATGAGTGGTAACTGATTTAGACTTGAGAAAGTTAAATCTTAAGATTGCTATGGAGAAAGCCCAAAGCATCCCAGCTTACACTACAGAATCCCAAAGACTCAGAGAGTGGCAGTACCAGTTACCTTTGACGTGGAAGTAAATATGGTGAATTATTTGAAAGTCAGATTAAGAATGAGTTAGACCCTCTGATTTCCTCCTCTACTTTGTGCAGCAGAGAGACTGCTTCTCCCTAGAGAAAACCAGAGGCTTATTCTTTTTGTTGGGGAACCTAGTCCCAGCTGGGAGTGGGCAGTAGTGAAAAGAGGGTTTAAGTGAACGTTTGTTATAAATATTGAGATTCCCCAGTTTTCTTCCTGTATCTTTTTCACAGAATGCTCGGTAGCAAGCTTATTCATTCTAGGCAGCAGATTTATGGTGTGTCCTCTGGGATTCTGAACAGCACAATAGAAATGATCTGAGATATAAAGATGTCAGTGTTTTCTTATTGAAATGACCCAGCAGGTTATTTTACAGCCAACAGTTGATGAGTCACTTTC
The DNA here is from genome assembly GCF_003676395.1 of Aethalodelphis obliquidens. Lineage (NCBI taxonomy): Eukaryota > Metazoa > Chordata > Mammalia > Artiodactyla > Delphinidae > Aethalodelphis > Aethalodelphis obliquidens. The sequence goes on from NW_020837950.1 coordinate 43,341,025, forward strand.
ATGCATGTAGCTTTTTAGGTCCCATATATAAATATGAATAAATAACAAAGGAACATCAGATATTTAAGGAAACAGAGGCTAAAGCAAAAGTAACTTGGAGGAAACACACAATGAAGGTAGAAAGTGAGTATATTGCCTATGTTAAATAATAATAACATGCTGAAAAACAACAAACAATAGTTAAAAAACAAAGAAATTTTCATGGAAATTATAAACATAATGGCAAAATTGTAAAATTCATGAGAAGAGATGGAAGACAAAATTGAGGTACTTCCCAGGAAAGTAGAGGAAAAAGGTAACTGGATAGAAAATAAGAAAGTAAAGAAGATTTGAGGGCTAATACAGAGAATCCAACATTAAAATCATAGGAATTTGAAAAGGAAGGACAGAAGAAATGGAAGAGAAGAACATAATTGAAGACATAATTCAAGAAAAATTTCCAGAACTGAAGGACATGATTTCCTTTAGTGTTAAGGCATGCCAGATATCCTTACCAAGTACTCTGTGCAGTGCAAGAAAATAGTCACAAATATACATCACCAGAACTGGTGGCAAAAAGCACAACCTTACTTTGTTTGCCTTTCTTTTTTTTAAGAAGGTTTCTATGCAATCAAATTTATCAATCTTTTTTTTATGCTTTCTGTCTTTGGTGCCATTATTAGGTACCTATCCCACCCACATATAAAAAGAAATGCATGTATGCTTTCTTCCTTCTGGAATTACTTTTATTTAAGGTGTGAGGTAGAATATAACTTTATTTTAGTTTAATTTAATTTTGAAAACTACATAGAAGTATCCACATTATATACTAAATATTTCCTACTGATTTTACAGTCCAAATTTACTATAAACAAAAATTATATATATTATAAGTAATATAGAAATACAATATATTTGGTTTCTTGAATATTTATTCTATTTATTGCTCTGTCTTTAAAGTAGTTTTCATAGTTGGCTGGGCAAATATTTCTTCTTAACTTTTTCAGAAATTCCCTGGCTATTCTTATCCAAAGTTATTTCTTCACAAGCATTCTAGAAACATTTTTCCAGCATTAAATCAAATATACAAAATGCTCATTGGATTTTGATTATTATCCATTAAATTTAAAGTTGAATGTAGACAGAGTTGTCATGTTCATAACACTGAGGTTCCCCTTTCATGAGCATAGAATCTCATTCAGTCTTTTAACGTGTCTTAAATATCCTCAGGTAGATAAGAATTCATTATTATAAATCCAATTTTTTGTATAGTCATTGGATTTCTTTAGTAATTCTACATTTTTTCATATTATAAATGGGATATTTTACTTTTATATTATCTAATTGTTTGAAGAATACAGGGAAACTGTGTGTATGTGTATGGGTGTGTGTGTACACATGTGTATGCATGTATTTTTAAAGTATTTATCTTATTTTATACTTGTATTGTCTAAACATCTTCCTTTATTCTTCTGGGTTTTCCAAGTATATAGTCATATCAACAATAATAGTTTTGCCACTCCTTCTTATGACCCCTGGGCTTCAACTCTCCTAAATTTGAAGATGCACAAATAAATTTCTTTCTCATTCACTGGTTGCCACATGCCATTTCTATCTCCTGAAAGTTCTTCCCTCTCTTTTAATTCCTACTAATTCCTCAGTTTATATCTTAACCATCAACCTTCAAGATTTTTGAAGACCTGGTCAGATGTCCTGCCTATATATTCCTATGTGCCGATGCCTATTGAAGCACTTGCAAAACTATATTGAAATTATCTAATTTCTTGCCTGTCTCCTCTGTACTGCAAGCTATAGGGACTATGTCCTGTTCAGTGCTTTACTAGATGCTTGACGCTTTTATAAAAAATTAATTTTTTAAACTTATTTTATTGAATGAAAGATTTTTTAAATCTATATTGCTTTACAATTTTCAGAAGTTTTGCACACATGATTTCATATAATCCCATAATAACTCTTTTTTTAATCCTCTACTCCTATATTGCCCCTCCACCTTCCTTCTCCCCATGGGTGACCACTAGTTCTCTGTATCTGTGAGTCTGTTTCTTTTTTGTTTTATGCACTAGATTATTATATATATATATTTTGAGATACCACACACAAGTTATATCATATAGTATTTGTCTTTCTCTTCTATCTGACTTATTTCACTTAGCATAATGCCCTTCAAATCCATCCATGTTGCTGCAAATGGCAAAATTTCATTATTTTTTATGGCTGAGTAGTAGTCCAGTGTGTATGCACATATATATATATGCATACACATATATGTGAGATATAGATATGTATATATATCCATTCATCTTCTTTATCCATTCATCTATAGATGAACACTTAGGTTGCTTCCATACCTTGTGACTGTAAATAACGCTGCTATAACGAATTAGTGTTCCTGTTTTTTTCAGAAATATACCTGAGGAGTGGAATTGCTGGGTTATATGGTAGCACTATTTTGGGGTTTTTGAGAAATCTCCATATTGTTCTCAAAAGTGGCTCCACTAATTTGAATTCCCAGCAACAGTTCAGGAGAGTTCCCTTTTCTCCACATCCTCACCAACATTTGTTATTTGTGTTCTTTTTGATGATAACCATTCTGATAGCTGTGAGGTGATATCTCATTGTGGTTTTGATTTGCATTTCCCTGATGACTAGTGATGTGAGCATCTTTGCATGTGCCTGTTGGCCATCTGCATTTCCTCTTTGGAAAAATGTCTACTCAATTCTTCTTTTTTAATTGTTTTTTTTTTTTTTTGATGTTGAGTTGTATGAGCTGTTTATATATGTTGGATATTAACCAATTATTAGTCATATCATTTGCAAATATCTTCTTCCATTCAGTAGGTTGGCTTTTAATTAGTTTAATTGGGTTCCATTTGTTTATTTTTGCTTTTGTTTCCTTTGCTTTAGGAGATAAATCCAAAAAAATATTGCTGCAGTTTATGTCAGAGTGTTCCGCCTATGTTTTCCTCTAGAGCTTTTATAGTGTCCGGTCTTACGTTTACATCTTTAATCCTTTTTGAGTTTATTTTTGTATATGGTGTTAGAGAATGTTCTAATTTCATTCTTTTACATGTAGCTGTCCAGTTTCACAGCACCACTTATTGAAGAAACTCTCTTTTCTCCACTGTATATTCTTCCCTCCTTTTTCACAGATTAATAGACCATAAGTGTGTGGGTTTCATTCTGGGCTCTCTATTCTGTTGCATTGATCGATGTGTATGTTTTTGTGCCAGTACCATACAGTTTTATGGTTTTTTAAAATATTTATTTCATTTCATTTCATTTCACCAGGTCTTAGTTGTGGCTGGTGGGCTTCTCAGTTGCGGCTCGCAGGCTCCTTAGTTGCAGTTCGCCAGCTCCTTTGTTTTGGCATGTGGGCTCCTTAATTGTGGCATCGAACTCTTAGTTGTGGCATGCATGTGGGATCTAGTTCCCTGACCAGGGATCGAACCCGGCCCCCCTGCATTGGGAGTGCGGAGTCTTAACTACTATGTCACCAAGGAAGTCCCACCATACTGTTTTGATTACTGTAGCTTTGTAGTATAATCTGAAGTCAGGGAGTGTGATTCCTCCAGCTCTGTTTTTCTTTCTCAAGATTGTTTTGGCTTTTGGGGTCTGTTGTGTTTCCATATATATTTTAAAATTATTCTAGTTCTGTGAAAAAATGCCATTGATAATTTGATAGGGATTGCATTGAATCTGTAGATTGCCTTGGATGGTATGGTCATTTTAACAATATTAATTCTTCCAATCCAAGAACGTGGTATATCTTTCCATATGTTGGTGTCATCTTTGATTTCTATCATCAGTGTATTATAGTTTTCAGAGTGCGGGTCTTTTACCTTCTTAGGTAGATTTATTCTTAGGTATTTTTTTGTCTTTTTGATACTATAGTAAATGGAGTTGTTTCCTTAATTTCTCTTTCTGATAGTTCATTGTCAGTGTATAGATATGCAACAGATTTCTGTATATTGATTTTGTATCCTGTGGCTTTACTGAATACATTGATGAGCTCTAGTAGTTTTCTGGTAGTGTCTTCAGGGTTTTCTATGTACAGTGTCATGTTGTCTGCAAACAGTGACAGTGTTACTTCTTCCTTTCCAGTTTGGATTCTTTTTATTTCTTTTCTTCTCTGATTGCTGTGGCAAGGACTTCCAAAACTATGTTGACTAAAAGTGGTGAGAGTGTACATCCTTGTCTTGTTCCCGATCTTAGAGGAAATGCTTTCAGCTTTTCACCATTGAGAATGATGTTATCTGTGGGTTTGTCATGTATGGTCTTTATTATGTTGAGGTCGGTTCTCTCTGTGCTCACTTTCTGGTGAATTTTTAATCATAAATGGATACTGAATTCTGTCAAAAGCTTTTTCTGCACCTATTGAGGCGATCGTATGGTTTTTATTCTTCAATTTGTTAATGTGGTATATCACATTGATTGATTTGCAGATATTGAACCATTCTTGCATCCCTGGGATAAATTCCACTTGATCATGATGTATGATCCTTTTAATGTGTTGTTGGTTTCAGTTTGCTAATATTTTGTTTTGGATTTTTGCAACTCTGTTCATCAATGATATATTGGCCTGTAATTTTCATTTTTTTTGTGATATATTTGTCTGGTTTTGGTATCAGGGTGATGCTGGCCTCATAAAATGAGTTTGGAAGTATTCTTTCCTCTGCAATTTTTTGGAACAGTTTGAGAAAGATCGGTGTTAACTCTTCTCTAAATGTTTGGTAGAATTCACCTGTGAAGTCATCTGGTATGGAATTTTGTTGGGATTTTTTAAATTACTGATTCAATTTCATTACTGGTAATTGTTCTGTTCATATTTTCTGTTTTTTCCAGTCTTAAGAGATGGTACCTTTCTAAGAATTTTTTCATTTCTTTTAGGTTGTCCATTTTATTGGCAAATAGTTGTTCATAGTAATCTCCTATGATCCTTTGTATTTCTGTGGTGTCGATTGTAACTTCTCCTTTTTCATTTCTGATTTTATTGATTTGGGCTGTCTCCCTTTTTTTCTTGATGAGTCTGGCTAAATGTTTATCAATTTTGTTTATCTTTTCAAAGAACCAGCTTTTAGTTTCATTCATTTTTGCTTTTGTTTTTTTCAGTCTCTATTTCATTTATTTCTTCTCTGATCTTTATGATTTCTTTCCTTCTGCTCACTTTGGGTTTTGTTTGTTCTTCTTTCTCTAGTTCCTTTACGTGTAAGGTTAGGTTGTTAGAAATTTTTCTTATTTCCTCACGTAAGCTTGTATCGTTATAAACTTGCCTCTTAAAACTGCCTTTGCTGTATCCCAAAGGTTTTGGATTCTTGTGTTTTCATTTTTATTTGTCTCTAGGAATTTTTTGATTTCCTCTTTGATTTTTTTCAGTGATCCATTGGTTGTTTAGTAGCATATTGTTTAGCCTCCATGTGTTTTGCGTTTTTTACAGTTTATTTCTTGTAGTTGATTTCTGTCCTCATAGCATTGTCGTTGGAAAAGACGCTTGATATGATTTCAATTTTCTTAAATTTACCAAGGCTTGTTTTTGGGCCTAGCATGTGATTTATTCTGGAGAATGTTCCACATGCACTTGAGAAGAATGTATATTCTGCTGCTTTCAGATGGAATGCTTTATACATATCAGTTAGTCCACTTGCTCTAATGTGTCATTTACGGCCAGTGTTTCCTTATTGATTTTCTGTCTGGATGATCTGTCCATTGATGCTAAGTGGGGTGTTAAAGTCCCCTACTGTTATTGCATTCCTGTCAGTTTTTTCTTTTATGTCCGTAAATATTTGCCTTCTATGTTGAAGTGCTCCTATGTTGGGTTCATATATGTTTACAATTGTTATATATCTTCTTATTGGGTCAATCCCTTGATCATTATGTAGTGTTTTATTTTGTCTCTTGTATAAGTCTTTATTTTACAGTCTCTTTTGTCTGATATAAGTATTGCTACTCTGGCTTTCTTTTGATTTCTGTTTGCATGGAATACCTTTTCCATCCCCTCACTTTTATTCTGTGTGTCTCTACATCTGAGGTGAGTCTCTTGTAGGCAGCATATATGCAGGTCTTGTTTCTGTGTCCATTCAGCCACTCTCTCTGTCTTTTGAGTAGAGCATTTAGTCCATTTATATTTAAGGTAATTATCAATATATATGTTCTTGTTGCCATTTTGTTGTTTGGGATTTGGTTTTATAGGTCTTCTTTTCTCTTCTTTTTTCTTCTCTTCTCTTGTGATTTGATGACTATCTTTAGTGTTATTTTCTTTTTTTATGTGTATATCTATTACAGATATTTGGTTTGTGGTTACCGTAAGGTTTTTGTATAGTTTGTGTGTGTGTGATTGTTTTAAGTTGCTTGTCTCCTAGTTTCAAATGCATTTTAAAAACCTTGCATTTGTACTCTCCCCCCTCACAATTACTGTTTTTGATATGTTTTACATCTCACTGTTTTGTTTATCCCTTAACTGCTTATTGTAGTGATAAATGATTTAACTACTTTTGTCTTTTAACTTCCCTACCAGCTTTGTGTGTGGATGATTTCCTACCTTAATAGTGTGCTTTTTCATTTTCCTAGTTATGACCTTATATTTTTTCTTCTTGAGAAGTTTTTTTAACATTTGTTGTACAGCTCGTTTGGTGGTGCTGAAGTCTTTTAGATTTTGCTTGTCTATAAAGCTTTTGATCTCTCCATTAAATCTGAAGGAGAGCCTTGCTCTGTAGAGTATTCTTGATTGTAGGTTTTCCCTTTTATCACTTTGACTATATCGTGCCACTCCCTTCTAGCCTGCTGAGTTTTTGCTGAAAAATAGCTGATAGTCTTACGGGAATTCCTTTATATGTTATTTGTTGCTTTTCCCTTGTTGATTTTAATATTCTCTCTTTACCTTTAATTTTTGTCATTGGAATTACAGTGTGTCTTGGTGTGTTCCTCTTTGGGTTCATCATGTATGGAATTCTCTGTGCTTCCTGAACTTAGGTGACTCTTTCCTTTCCCAGGTTAGGACAGTTTTCAGCTATTACATTTTCAAATATGTTCTCAGGCCCTCTTGCTCTCTCTTCTCCTTCTGGGACCACTATAATGTGAATATTAGTATACTTGATGTTGTCTCAGAAGTCTCTTAAACTGTCCTCATTTCTTTTCATTCTTTTTTTGTTTGTTTGTTTTTGTTTTTTGCGGTACATGGGCCTCTCACTGTTGTGGCCTCTCCCGTTGCGGAGCACAGGCTCTGGACGCGCAGGCTCAGCGGCCATGGCTCACGGGCCCAGCTGCTCCGCGGCACGTGGGTTCCTCCCGAACCGGGGCACAAACCCGTGTCTCCTGCATCGGCAGGCGGACTCCCAACCACTGCGCCACCAGGGAAGCCCTCTTTTCATTCTTTTTTATTTTTTTCTTTTCAGTGGCAGTGATTTCCACTACTCTGTCTTCCAGCTCACTGATCCATTCTTTTGTATCATTTAGTCTACTATTGATTTCTTCTAGTGTATTTTTCATTTCATTTATTGTATTCCTCATCTCTACTTGGTTGTTCTTTTTATTTTCTAACTCTTTGCTGAAAAATTCTGATTTTTGTTCTGTGCATCCATTCTTTTCCTGAGTTCGTTGATCATCTTTACAATCATTACTCTGAACTCTTTCTCAGGTAGATTCCCTATCTCCACTTCACTTAGTTCTTCTGGGGTTTTATCTTGTTCCTTCATCTGGAACATGTTCCTCTGCTGCCTCATTTTGTCTAAGTTGCCATTGGTATTTTTGTGTATGTGTTAGATTAGTTATGTTTATCAGCCTTGGAGAAGTTGCCCTCTGTAGAAGAAGTCCTATGGATCCCTGCAGCGCACTCCTCTTCCTCACCCAAGCTATATGCTGTAGAGATTCCCCCTAAGAGGGCTGTGTGGGTCCTTCTGTTGTAGCAGGCTGACTATGTGGCTTGGTTGGCCCTTAGCCTGGTTGGTCGCTAGGCTCTGCCTTTTGCTGGCTGGCTGGCTGTTGGTTAGCGGGATCTGTTCAGGAAGCTGCTGACTGCAGAACACCAGGGAGCTTCGATGCTAGTGCTTGCTCACTGGTTGGCGGAAAATTCTGGGGCTGTTGTTCCCCTACTGATGGGTGAAGCCAGGTCCTGGGCTTAGTCCTGTACTACTTGCAGCCAGAGCCAGGTTCTGGAGTCTAGTTACAGGGCCCAGGGATCCCAGAGCTCAGGAACTGTGTTCCTGACACAGTTGGGTATGGTGTCCATGTTTTCCCAAAGCTTGTGTTGGCCTGCTAGTGGGCAGGGCTGGGGCCCAGCTCATCCCAGGTGAGAGTCTGTCCTACTGTTGGTGGGCTGGATTGCAGACTGAGAGATTTTGGTTTTCTTGCATCTGGTGTCTTCACCCTGGTGGGGGAGGCTGTTCTAGAGGCTAATGCAGGCTTCCTGGAGAGCAGGGCTAATGCCTGCCCACTGGTGGGTAGAGCTAGGTCCTGGTCTTCTGGTGGGCAGGGCTGTATGTAGAGGCATGTCTAGAGGTGGCTGTGGGCTCAGGATGTCTTTAGGCAGCCTGTCTTCTGATGGGTGGGGCTATGTCCCCACCCAGTTAGTTGTTTGGCCTGAGGTGTCCCAGCACTGGAGCCTACAGGCTGTTGGGTGGGGCCAGGTCTTGGCATTAATGAACCAAGATGGCAGCCTCCAGCACCAGTGTTCATGCAGTAGAATGAGCTCCCAAATATGGCTGCTGCCAGTGTCTGTGTCCCCAGGATGAGCCACAGCTGACCCCTACCTCTCGAGGAGACTCTCCAAGACCAGCAGGTTAGTCTGGCCCAGACTGCTGTCAAATTACTGCTTTTGTCCCAGTGCACATGAGATTTTGTGTGAGCACTTTAATAGTGAAGCCTATATTTCCCTCAGTCTGTTGGGACTCCCAAAAGTAAGCCCCACTGGCCTTCAAAGCCAAGTGTTCTGGGGGCTCGTCTTCCTGGTGTAGGACCCCTGGGCTGGTGAGCCTGACGTGGGGCTCAGAACTCTCACTCCTGTGGGAGGACGTCTGCAATATAATTCTCCATTTTTTGGGTTGCCCACCTGAGCCTATGGGACTTGATTATATTGTGAATCCATGCCTTTCTATCTGTCTCAGTGTAGTTCCTTCTTTATGACTTTAGTTGTAGTAGTTCATTTCTGGTAGGTTTCAGTGTTTTTCATAGATGACTTTTCTGAAGATAGTTATGGTTTTGGTTTGCTCTTGAGAGGAGGTGAGCTCAGTGTCTTTCTGCTCTGTCATCTTGGCTGGTCCTCCAAACATAGACTCTTAAGTACTGTTTTTTTTTTCTTAGTAAATCAATAAAATCTATTGCAAATATGGCTTTCATGCCCACTTTCCTGGTTTCTTTTATTTTTTGTTTTCTTAATTTTTAAAATTTAAGTATAGTTGACACACAATATTTTATTAGTTTCAGGTGTACAACATAGTGATTCAACATTTATATACATTATGAATTGATCACCCTGATTAGTTTAGTAACCACCTGTCCCCATAAAAAGTTATTGCAATATTATTGACTGTATTCCCTATGCTGTTCATTACATCCCTGTGACTTATTTATTTTATAACTGTAAATGCAGCTTTAATGAGTACTTATTATAAACTAGACACTGTCCACGTGCTTAACCTATATTTCTTATTACATTTCATAATCAAAACAAAACAGTAATTAGAATCTAATATTTCTTATTTGATAAGGAAACTGAGGTTCAGATGGATTAAGATTAGTCATGGTCACAGTTTGATAAAGGTGTGTTTTGAATTCATATCTAGAAGACAAATAATGGGAAACCAAACCACAGTATTATCAGTAGGAATAGAGTTAAAAGGATAAGTTTGAGAGAGATTTATAAATTGTAATTCGCAAAACTTGATATCTAATTGGCTACAGAAATTACAGGAAAATTAAAAGTCAAGGATGCTCATCACATTTTTTATTTGGGGACTCTGAGGATTCCAGCAGAAGGTAAGAGATCACAGTTGAAGCAAAATCAAAAAATTGTGGTTTGGGCTTCCCTGGTGGCGCAGTGGTTGAGAGTCCGCCTGCCGATGCAGGGGACACGGCTTTGTGCCCTGGTCCGGGAAGATCCCACATGCCACGGAGCGGCTGGGCCCGTGAGCCATGGCCACTGAGCCTGCGCGTCCGGAGCCTGTGCTCCTCAACGGGAGAGGCCGCAACAGTGAGAGTCCCGCGTACCGAAAAAAAAAAAAATGTGGTTTGTACGTGTTGAGTTTCAAGTATCTGTGGGATATCTAAGTAGATCTCTCCAGAAGGCAGTTAATGTATGAGTGTGTAGCTCAATGGGGAAGTTAGGTCAGAGTTCTGGGATCTATACTAAGAGGAGTTTAAAACACTTAGCACTGGAACAATGTTACATAAAATAATAATACATAGGGACTAATAACATACATTTAATGATAAAACATCTTAACTCTAAATAGTGTTGAAAAGGATAATAAGTTAAAAAATAAAATTGTAATATAATTTAAAAATTCCTGAATGCTAGTCAGGGATTCAAAATGGAGACTAAATAGAATAGTACAGTTCTATTATCATAAAAAAAATTAATAGGAGATAGTTGAAATAACTGTAAAGCCACTGTGTAGAGAAGATGCATCTTAGAACATGAAAAGTTATTTATAATAAAATGATATAAGATCCAGCAAAACGATCATAGGACAATTACAGTGATGATGTAGGTTTAACTTAGTAGCTGAATTTCAACCTGTGCTCCTGGGTCCTGGTCAGTTTTACTGCTGTATAATTGACCTCCAGCTGATTGATTCAAATAAGCATGGAAAGATTCTACTCTGCTTCTGCTGCTTAACGTGATTGGGTGCCCATGAGCTTCAGAAAAAATGAAAAGGAAAAAATTCTTCTCTGGAAAAGGTAACAGATGTTTCTTGTGCTATCAGATGATTGAGGAAGCAGTGTACGTCTGATCTGGTCATTAAAACCTATAGAATAGTTGTATGATTTATTTAGAGGAGAATTGACACTTTTGTGATTTGAAAGGGGTGGGTACTTATGTTTAACTTTTGCTAACATTTCAGTAGTGATGATAAACCAAAATTAAACTAGCAGGTGTTAGTAGGTGCATTTCTGGAAGCGAGGTTTTCTTGTTGGGAGAGTGGGTGGTGGAGGAGGACTTTAGTGAAGTATGCTGCCTTATTTTTCAAGATTCTAAACATCTTAAATCTATATAGCTTTTTAAAAAATTACTACCCATAAATGTAGGGTGCAGAGACAACTTGAAGTAATAAGTACATAGAGATCTTGTAACTAAAAATAACATTTCAACAACAGTATTAAGCTTGTTACCATGTTCATTATCCAGGTTGTCTCTTCTCCATATAATCGTGAATTGAATCGTGTCAGATATCTAAGCTTAAAGTATTAGGTATTTGACTTCCTTGTTAGGGTAGAAGGCTTGTCATTTTCAGAATGAGCTCCTTTTCTGTTAATTATGCATCATTATCATTTTTAAAATAACATTTTATAATTTTATAGCTCTTAGAATTCATGATTTTCTTTCCTTTGCTTATGCAGTTTTATCTTTAGAAACAAGAAATGGATTTATCTCATAAAATGTTCTTTTGGAAAACATATCCATTATGTAAATCTACTCCAACTTTGAAAATTTATAAACAAGGGGAAAATTGAATATCTATTTAGGAATGAAAAGATTCCAGAGTTTTTAGCTAGTGTCTTTTTCTATTAGAATATTGGAACCTTCCAATTTAAGAGAATTCTCATTTGTGTTTATTTACTTTTCTTGATTGGTTCCAAATATAAATGTAGGTGTTAGTTGAGCTCACTTATGCTCTTTAATAACTTCCTTCCTATGAAATATACTTCCTGAGTGTGATGGCATTTTATGTGAGGCAATTTCCCTGGTTTCCTAATTTGAGGATTATGCTCCCCGGTTTGAAACCCTCTCCCATATGAACAGTTTATCTCAGTGCACTTTATTAACCACCTCCATTATTAAATGGAAGTGATGATAATAGTGGGACCAGCTTCAAGATATAGGCAATAAGGAAAACTGAACACTTAGATCGTTTTCTTATTCTTCATTGGCCAACTATCAGATTCTAACATTGAGGTTAGTTTAGGCTCAGATTATAATGCAGAACTTTTAACTAGAACAGACTGAAACAGTAGGAAATGCTGTACTTGTCCAAACTCAAGAGCCTCATGGCTTTATGAAGTCAGTTTCATTCAGTATGAAACTTGATACAGAACTCATATTTTTCTCCCAGAAGCTACAGTCTGGTTGAGGAGATACAAACAATTAGTACAACAGAGATGGCAGTGAATGCTGTAATAGGGGTAAAATTGAAGTCTTGGAAGAGTAGAGAAAGAAAGACAAATTGTGATGAATTGCATTTATGAAGGTCTTATTGAGAGAGGTGCATTTGATTTGTGACTTGAAATGTGCCTAGGACTTTCAGGCAGAGGTAGGTGTTAGGATGCCTTTAAAGGTATTGAGGGTGTATCCTAGTGTCCAGAGTCTCAACTGCTCCAGAGTTGGGTGATGTGTGGCTCCCGAGACTAAATTTTATCTAGTTAATGGAGTCACCCCCTGATAACCTCCTGACCTTTCACCTTTTCTCAAGATGGTCTGTGGTCTAGATAATCCTGGGTCTTAGCTGACTAACCTGATCACACTTGACATATGCAGAAACCTAAGTCCAAGAGGTTTAGTAACAGATTCTTTGGTGTGTGTCAAAAATTAAAGGTGACATGAGCTCACAGGAGAAAACCAGAGGAGAGATTTCAGGGAAAAGCAAAATGTTATTTTTCCAGATAAGTTGTTTTACGCCTGTCTTTCCACCACCCTAATCTGAGGTTGGGTATAAGTGGGTAAATTTATTAGGTTTTGCTGGAAGGTGGAAGAATTTGAAGGAAACTTGAGAAATTATATAATTATTGGAGTTGTTAAACATTCTCTTTTCAATAAAGATTTGAATAGGTCATTGCTTGGCTTCCATGGCATGAGCTATATCAGGCATTAATAAAATCTGGGGTTTTGCTTTTGACTGTGATATAACATCTGCCGTAATTTTCCTTTTCTGCATTCAGTCACCAGAAGCTTGCTGGAAAAAACTTACTAAACTCAAAATCATCCCATTGCATTTATGACAAACTATTGTTCTTAGACCAGTTTGGTGAATATTAACTTCACTTTCCTTTAGGAATATCTTATTTCTGTAAGGTTTACCAGCTTCCAAGCAAAATCTTCAGCTGTTTTACTCTACTAATCTATTTGACATGCTTACAAATGTCTGAAATTTTATCGCACCCAATTCAGGCTGACCTCTGGAACTCCCTGCCCCCATATTTAAAACTATTTAATTGGCCCCCTCAGGGGCACACAGAAAATTGGATAGTTCCTCTGGTCCTAATCCACTGGGGAACACTATATGTAGTCACTCACCCACTTGCAGAAAGCTGGAAAATTATTACCATGCGAGTAGAAAGAAGTAATAATTACATTTGCTGTTTATGGCATGGGTAACTAATTTAAATGCTTTCAGGGACCAGGCAGGTGACAAAAAAACCCACTGAAGCTGGCAAGTGAAATTCAATAGGTGGTGGTGGTGGGATGTATTATGAACGTCTGCCATTTTGTCCATCTTAACATGGGCATTCCAAAAATTTTTAATTGTAGTGAGCGGACCCCCAAAATATGTCTGTGGACCAAATGTGCTTCAGAAGCTAAGATGTACTTAACCTTTCTGAGGACAAAGATAATATGAGATCCTTGGGTGAGTGGGTGTTAATTGAGACTTAAAACAGTGTCTGGTGAATAGTAAGCACTCTATAATGTCACCTATTATTATTATACAAGAAGCCTTCTTTGCTCATTGGAAATGAAGTGTTTACATGCCTTACATTTTCACATGAACTAGAATATTTAATTGATATATGTCAATTCTTGAATAACCATCCATTTCCCAGTATTTCTGAGCAGTTGACTACAATGACTACAATGACTACCTGCTAGTCATTGTCTTGGAGTTGAGAGTTCAGCAGTAAACAAGATACATAAAACTCTTTTCCTTATTGGAGCTTGGTCTAATGGTAACAATAGACCCTTAATATGGTTATAATAAAATGTGATAAATACTATAATATGGAAGCTACTAGTTGATACAGGAACACTAACCTGACATAGACGACAAGGAAAGCTTTGAGGAAGCATTCATTTTTGTGGTGATACTTGATGATACCATATCTTGAGGTCAGCTGTCAATTCCATGTTTTCAGGTTGATTATTCTCCACTTTTATCTTGGAGGAAACATATAAATTTATCCTTGCTGGAATAATCATTCTAGACTTGGGTTTGCTGTCCCTAGTTATTATACCTCTGTAAGTGTTAGCTTATGTGGACTTAAAAAATACCTGATATGTGTAGTAAAAAATACCTGATATGCTGTAGTAACACAACGTGGGATGTTCTGATTTTATTAGATACTTCTATACCTAAAAGGACCTGGTTTTGTAGTACTAAAAAATGGCATAGCAATGACTCAGTTCCATGATTGGGACCCCAAATGCAATATATATGCATATATATATACATACACACATATGTTTATATATATTTACATATATATTTGTATATATTTATGTTAGTAACCAATATATACAGATATACAGTGCTATTTTTTTTTTTACAGCCATGTATATGGAAACCAGAGATTTAGAAGTGGGGGTGGTTCTTCTCATTGTTAAACCTTTTGACAGATTCATAAAAATTTGTACCTATTTTCTGAGACTTTTAGTTTAGAAGTTTTAGTATCTAAGAGACTACATTTACACATATTTTCCTATAAGTTTATCATTGATCAACACTAGATAGATTCTTTTATGTGTTTTTAAATCTCATCTGAAAGGGATCATACCTTAACTATCCTTAGCTAACATGTTTCTCTTGTTCCATATTATATTTTTGATATTTTATCTATATGGATAGAAGTAGCTCTGTCTAATGTATTTCAACTATTATTTATTATTGCATTGTATGAATATACCATAATTTATCTTTACCCTTTTGATGGACATTTAGATAATTAAAAATGTATTTTGGCTATACAGTCCATATTATAATGAACATTCTTGTATATGTCTTTTGCAACATATAATTCTTTATGTACCTAGAAGTAGAATTTCTAGGTATTAGGGAAAAATCTACCTTTAGCTTTAATAGATAGTATTGATAGTTCTTTAATATGGTTGTATAAACTTACAACATAAAACAAAGTACAAACCTTAATATTGTCAGACTTCTCTGATATGTACCAAACCATCTCAGTTTTGTTTTACCTTGCACTTTCTTAATTATGAGTGAGATTGATTATCTAGGCATATATTTATTGGGCATTCAGAGTTTCTCTTCTGTAAATGGTGTCTTAAAATTATTTAAACCTAAGTTCGTTTGGTTGCCAGTATTCACAGATCTTCCCATGGCCAAAAAAGGATCAGTGCCAACTTACCCCTTTTTTGTTGTTTTTACCTTCCTCTTTGTGGTGGTTAATATCAGTCCTTTTTCTCAGATTGAATTTTTCTCTTTATTTTTTTCAAATTAAATTTTTTACTTGTATTTTTTGTCATGTAAATCAGATAAAACCTTCATATTTTGCATATATAATTCATTCTCCAGGACTTTGTGATTAATTAACCATCACCAGAGATTTATACAGATGAAACTATCTGAATTACTGCTAGTTATTATAGTCATCTCAGATACTTTCCTTCTGGTGTAATGCCCTAGACTTCGCCTCTACAGGGTTTTTTTTTTCATTCCCACTGAGATTTGGAGACTGTTTTAACTATAGTGTCTTTCATAATGATTATGAGCTTAGGGGGAACAGTCAGTGTGACTTACAGATACTGATGCCTGCTATACCAATATATATCACAACATTTTAGTAAAGGGAGTTTCTTTTTACCTCTCTTAAAGGACGAGGTTAGGGAGAAAATGAGGAGTGTTGTCTATTGGTTTGTTATGGCTTCACATCCACTTGTTTATTACTAAGTGAAGTTGTTTTGCTCTACTTGTTCGTGGCTTAAGTGAAGTTCTTACCTGAGGATGACGTTGTGTGTGTGTGGGGCTGTGTCAGGATGATGTCAGTAAAATTGCTGTCCTTGTCAGTATGCACGTATGGAGGACCGGCTGTGATGTCATGGATATTTAAGCTTTAAATACCAAGAATTTGTGAGGACTTTTACCGCGAGTGTTTGGTCTGGGCAAGGCTACTCTTTGCAGATCTGAATAGCTCTTTGAAGATCTTGAGAGACTTGCTTCCATGTGGTCAGGCTACTCTTTGTTGGCAGTGGTGTTAAACCTTGCAGAAGTCTCTGGAAGAGAAGGGACATCTGTTCCTGCTTTGGCAAGGCTGCTCCTCATAGGTAGTGGCAAAGCTGTGTAACAGTCCTTGGAGTGATGACCTTCAAAGCAGACCACCTTGCCTGCCAACACCGGCACCATTATTCCACTAACATGGTGTTCTAGTAACAAGAGACTTTTGATTTGCACTGGCAGCTGGACATCAACTTTTGGTTGGCTAAGCTGACTCTTCCGAAAACCAGCTCATAGAAATGTACACCTCAACTAAATTCGACTTTATTTCTTTCACCTCCCCTCTGCCTGGAACAATAGTGTAATTAATCTCTCATTGGTTTGGAGTATGTAGTAACATACTTTATTGGCTTATTAAGAGACATGATCCTGTATGCTGTTGGCTTGTGAAGTATTATTATTACACATTATAATTCCCACAGTGAACTGTGCTAAATAAGTTGTTGGTGAAGACAGCCTCGGTCTCTGAGCAGTTTTCCAAAGACAAAGCAAGGACATATGCATGAATGGTAGCAGCAAAACTTTATTTTTCCGATTTCTCAAAGCCTTTGAATTTTGTCTATATTATGCCTGAGGATTTTTGGCATGTCAAATTCCTTTAGAGTGTCAGTGTTGGGTTTAGGTTCATTAAACTTACTAATAAAATTTAGGAACATAGTAGGAGTTTCAGATGGCACGTTGTAAATATATTTTCTGGTAAGTACATTGATTTTGACAAATTCAGACCAATCTGAATTTAACTTTGCCTTCCTTAGTCATGTACCCTGAAAGTTTGGACAAACAGCTTTTAACAGTAAAAATCAGCAAATTCTTGCCATTTTTTTTTTTTTTTTTTTTTTTGGTTTGTTAGTCTTTTCTATACAAGTTTAGTACTACATATGATACCCTGGGGCATTCTGGAGTCTGGTTCTAGTTACTGGTCTAATAACAATAGGCTAAGGCATTAGAGGATTTATTAACTACCCCTTATAAGGGAGCTTCTTCAGGCAAGGAAATAATGGTTTTTTTAAGCCAGGAAGGAAGGGCAGCTTCCAAAGAGTGAAAAGAACTTCCTTAGGCAATGACAGTCAGTGGAGGGTGCTCCATAGGAGAGGACAAGGACGGATGGGTGAGTCATTCCTCCCCTTCATATTTCCCCTTTTAAGTAGCCAGAATCCCATCTTTGTGATTATTGTCTTATGGCCGCGAACAAAAGGCACACACAGAATTAAGTTGTATACTACTAGACTACAGAATCAGTTGAATTCCTACTATTTCATGGTCATCAGTTCATTCTTTAATGTAGTAATTTGGGGTTTTAAGCTTGGCATTCTTTTGCAGTTTCATGGAAATGAGCCACCCTACCATAGGGTGCTTTAATTCCTCATGCTCTTCAAAATGTTTTAGGGTGCCAGAGAGACATTGTTCTAGGTGGTACTAAGTGAATACTTTGAATTGGTTATTTTCTCATAGGCCTTCAAAGTTTCTATCCTGGAATACAATGTATATGTGTGTGCATCTCTATCTCTATTTGTATATAAATATACGTATATGTGTACAAGTATGACATTATTTATCTTCACCTTCTCAACAGTGCAGTTTCAAATACCCTACAGTTCTCTAAGTCTCTGTTATCAGTTCTCTTTCTTGTATCAATATTTGCATTAATTGGAATCTTTCTTTGCAAACAAAACTGATGTTGGCTAACTTCAGCAATAAGTGAATTTGTTGAAGACATAAGGGAATTCATAGAATTGTTGGAAGACACGAGAATGAGGTTGGAAAATGGGTTGAAACCAAGAATTCTTGAGAGGCAAGAAGCACAAACTGCAGGAGTAGATCTGTAGCAGCACCAACAGGGCTCTGCCACTGAATGAATGAGGTACATATTTTTCTCCTATCCTTGCATAATGATTTTAGTATTTAAATCCTAGAAGATATTTCTATTTTATTTTATTATTTTTTTGCTGTACGCAGGCGTCTCACTGTTGTGGCCTCTCCTGTCGTGGAGCACAGGCTCCGGACGCGCAGGTTCAGTGGCCATGGCTCACGGGCCCAGCCGCTCCGCGGCATGTGGGGTCTTCCCGGACCGTGGCACGAACCCGTGTTCCCTGCATCGGCAGGCGGACTCTCAACCACTGCGCCACCAGGGAAGCCCTAAAATGTAATCAATATAAAAATTAAGATATCTTGTGTTGTTTTTCATATTGAGTGTCTGAAATATATCTATTTTATATTTACAGTACCTCTCTATTGAACTAGCCCCATTTCAAGTGCTCAGTTGTTATATGCAGCAATGCCTGCCTTATTAAACAGTGCAGATCTAGACTAGGAAATACATAATTATTAAACTCAATAGGGAGATTAGGAAAAAAGTTCTCAGAAATACATAATTCTGTATAAAGTTTCAATTAAAGAACTTGATGTTGGAAAAATTAATTAGAAAAGGAAGGGATAATGGAATGTAAGTTCTCAGAATAAGAGAATAGGGTCTCTGGGTAAGTGGAATGAGATAAAGGTTTCCTTTTAAGGAAAGGTAAATAGAAGTTAGGGTAGAGAAAGACAAAAATAATTTTCATTCCTGTTATTATAACTCCTATGCTACACGTTGGGGACAGTAAGTCTTATGAGTAAAAATGTAAACAGAGTGTTTGAAAAGAAACATTCTTAAGGATTAGAAAGAATTATGAACAAAATAATCTATGAAAAAAAGAATAAATTTGTTGAGCAAAGAATAAATAACATAGAGATGATAGAAATTAAGCAAATTGGTAGAAAAATATATATGAAATTTGGGAAAATGTAGATATTTGTTAAATGGCAATATCTGGTACATTTTTAAAACTTTTAATTTGAAATAATGTTACACTTGCAGAAGAGTTGCAAAGATAGTACAAACTATTCTTATATGCCCTTCCCTCAGCTTCTCCTAATGTTATATTTTACAGAACCCTGGTATACTTTTTCAAAATTAAGACATTAACATTGGTACACTACATTAAATTAACTGCAGACATTTTTCAACTTACAGCTGGTATGTGTGTGTGTGTGTGTGTTTCTCTTATAAATTTATACACAGAGATGGAGAAAACTGCCCATGGGAACTGCAGAGTGGTGGGCTGCTGTGGAGGGTCTTACCTATGCATCAGGTAGAAAAGGCTGACTCTAAGGTTAAATCTGGAGACTTCAACTGGCTGGGTGATAAGCAGTCATTGAAAATTGGGAAGGAAGTCAGGATAGAGGAAGTTATGGTCAGAAAAGAGGAGCTGAGAAGTGGTAACTTAGAAGGATGCCTAGAACTGCATAATAGGATATAATCAGAAGGCTTAACTGAGCATTCAAAAATACTTAAATTCATGGATTTTGTACCTCTGTGGTCCAATTTAGCTGTTTCTCTAAACAAATAGAGATGAAATTGGCCGTGATTGCAGCAAGAAAAATATTTTTTCTCTTTTATAGGAAATTAAAGCAAAAAGCAATTTAATAATTTTAATACTACAGATGTATTGAGATTATGATCTCTCTTTACACATTTGCTTGATAGCCTTGAGAGTGCTTTGAAAATTAGAGTATCTGTTATGAAGAATCTCCAGAATGTGCTCTTTTACCTCTAAAGGCAGCATTCTTTAGTGGGTACTATGCAAAAAACTATTGTTCTGAAGCTCCCAGAACTCTGTCACTTTCTTCTGAATACTTTATAATAAATTCATATTTTTTATTAGTGATCTCAGGCATAAAACTCTGTAGGTAAATGTCTTGAAAATTCCAACTCTCTTTCCAAATTTCTTGTAAAGTTCCCCATGTAGATCCGTCTATCAAAAAGATCACATTTAACAAAGAAAGGGAAATAAGAAGAAAAACTCTTCCGCTTTCAATATCCATCTGTGTCAATACGTTTTGTAAAGAAGTTCTTAGGAATTAACTCTGAGAGGCTGTCCTAGAGTCCTTCACGTGGCCTGATTATTGCTCATGTCAGGTTTCATTCTTGTTATTCTTGGAGGCCAACTCAGATGCTGTCTCGTAAATGACTCTTTTCTAGTAGTATTTAGATTGCCAGAGAAAAATACAAACAAAAGTGAAATGTGGGCCAAAGTAAATATTAATTTAAAAACTATAACCCTAGGTCCAAAATGAAGTAACTTTTTTGGCTAATATCTGCAGTTTTGCTAAGCTGTTTGCACTTGGAGTAAATGAGGAAGAAGGAGGAAAAAAAGAGCTGAGGAGAGAAAATATTAGCGCTAATAGGCACAACCTAGGAGAGAAAGCAGATTTAGGAGTGAGATGTGTATTCTCCTCAATAACCCTGTGATAATCTGGCCATGACCATTCCTTCTCCAGTCCCAGTTTGTTTGAGCATGTGGGAGTCTGGTGTCTTCCTTGGATCCTGGTGTTGCTTTCTCCAGGGCACCAGTATAGGCTTTCCTCTAAAAGTTTCTCATGCAGCCTCTCACCACCCTTGAAACAGGTCAAATTTGGTTCTGTGTTTTCCCATAGAGTTCTGCTCAGTCTTCTGAAATTGAGCCACTAGAGAGTCCTAGGGGAGAAATTTCACCGCCAAGGAAGATGTCACACTAGTTATTTATTCCTTTATGGGCTGAAGGCTTTCTCATGTAATTGGACAGATGCCTTCAGGTCTTAGACTTAATGTACTTTACAGTTTATCAAGTGCTTTCATATTTTATGGACGCATTTGTCTTCAGAGTAATAACCCTGTGAGGAGACCACAGCAGGTGTTAGTATCGGTTATTGTATAAATAAGGATTCCAGTTTTATCAATTTGTTAGATCTGTTAAAAAAAAAAAGAGAGAAAAAGAAATAAAGGGCCCAAATAGAGTCATCTACCCACAGGGCAGAAAACCAAGACTTATTTGCAGAATTGCAGTTTCAGCCTCTCCCAGGAATGTGACCTTTAAACAGACAATCTGAAATTTCCTGATCAGCACTTGTGAGGTAGTCTGCATAAGAAGACCTCTGCCTTGAATGAATGGGTAAACACAGCAGTCCCTGTGAATAGATTCATTCCCTGGTTAGGAGTAAATACAGATGAGAATATAATAGTGAAACCTCACAACTCAGATTGTGACTTGAACTGATGGGCCAGGACTCGAACCAAGCCAGAACCCAGATTGGGATTTGAACCCATTGTCTTTATTTATTTTTAAATATTTAATTTTTTATTTTATTTTTGGCTGCGTTGGGTCTTAGTTGCAGCACACGGGATCTTCGTTGGGATCCTCGTTGCGGCACGCAGGATCCTCCGCTGTGGCACACGGGCTCCTGGTTTTGGCGTGTGGGCTTCTCTCTAGTTGTGGCGCGTGGGCTTCAGAGCATGTGGGCTCCAGAATGCATGAGCTCTGTAGTTGTGGCACGCGGGCTTAGTTGCCCCGCGGCATGTGGGATCTTAGTTCCCGGATCAGGGATCAAACCCTTGTCCCCTGCATTGGAAGGCAGATTCTTAACCACTGGACCAGGGAATTTTAATTGAAATCACACACCTGGTCTCAGGATGTACTGAAACTCAGGTTCTTTATGTCTCAGTGCAGAAAGAATTCAGTGAGAGACAAAATGATGGTTAAGAAGTAGATTTATTTAGAGTGATACACATTCCATAGACAAAATGTGATTCGTCTCAAAAAGTGAGTGTGGCCATGGGAGAAACACACTCCACAGACGGAGTGTGGGCCATCTCAGAAGGTGAGAGGCCCCGAAATACAGGGTGATTAGTTTTTATCGGCTGGGTAATTTCATAGGCTGAAATTACCTATGAATTTCACAGGTAATTCATAGGTGATGAGCGGGAGGATTATTCCAACTATTTTGGGGAAGGGGCGGAGATTTCCAGGATTTGAGCCACCACCCACTTTTTGACCTTTCATGATTGGCCCCAGAACTGTCATGGCACTGGTGGGTGTGTCATTTAGCATGCTAATGTATTATAGTGAGTGTATAATGAGGCTCAAGGTCTCCTGGAAGTCGAATCTTCTGCCATCTTGGACCTCGTTGGTTCTAGCCAGTTTATATTGTATCCAAAGGCTCTGTCATTCTTTTAAAGGCTGTGCCCTGCCCCCTTCCCTCCTGTTTCAATAGGAAATATCTCCTTAACTCTTGGAGACATTGTAGATTTTGTTGTTAAGACAACAGCTGCCTAACAAAGGCCTTTCTTAGAGTCTCTGGCCAAGGTTGTTCTTGATAAAAGATGACCTCTGATTATTTTTTAGCTGAACAAAGAGGTGTCTGTTGTGGCCATCACCATCTGCTGTACCTGAATTGGCACTTCTACAGAAGTTGAAATTCAGTTATATAAGATCACTGAGCAAGCCACTTGGCTTAAAAAGGTGATTCCTTCAATGGGGTCTTTCTTTGATTGGTTTGGGTCTTGGGGACCATGGCTCTGAAGCACATTCCAAATATTGGGAATTATCCTGCTTATAATCTCCCTGGTGTGTAGTATTCTCTCAAAAGCTTTAAATGCATGTTTGCAGCCACTAAATACCAAGCAAACGATCTCCCTAAGACTGGAGCATCAGAGAAGGAGCAAAGAGAATGATGAACTTAAAAATTGTGAATCTGAAGTGGTGATCTGGGGTCAGTGAAAGACGTAAGAACTACAGAGTGGTAGCAGAGAGTGGCACTAATGCCTTAATTTTTTTTATCAGATCTCTAGGTTAGGCAGAGAGGAAGGAATTGTTTCAAACAAACAAACAAAAACAACAGCCCCCAAATGGAGTCATTTACCCCCAGGACAGCAAACCAAGACCTAATTGCAGTTTTATCCTCTCCCAGGAATGTGACCTTGAAACAGACAACCTGAAATTTCCTGATTAGCACTAGTGAAGTATAAACCTGAAATTTCCTGATTGGCACTAGTGAAGTAATCTGCATAAGACGACCTTTGCAGTTCCCTTCCACCCAAAAGAAGATGACCTGGCCTGAAACAATTCTTTTCTTTTTAATAATAATTTCCTTGTCTCACCCTCCGCCCACCTATGAAAATCTTCCAGTTGTACAACTCCTCAGTGTATCTCTCTATTTGCTAGATGAAGTGCTGCCGGATTGATAAATTGCATAATAAAGCAATTAGATCTGCAAATTTACTTAGTTGAATATTGTTTTTTAACAGTTCTTGTGTAATTTATCACCTCTTCCCATAGTCTTTCTATTATATTATGCATGATTATTTTTCTCTTTGTTTTTATAATTCTTAAATCTCTAGATTTAAGTATGAAATATCTTTTTTTTGAAACATCTTTTGAGCAGCTTTATAATGCATATATTAAAATGACCAGAGAAATATTGTTATGGACTATTTTCATGCAAGTCAAATTTAGAAAGTGAAAATACATAATTATCCTAAAACTCTTTTATAGGAATGCTATAAATTCTATACCATGCTAGCCATTAGCCTGTCTTCTGGAACTTTCCATGAATCTTTGAAATGTTTAATTTTGAGTCTGCTGCAACTATTTTCAATATAAGAAAATTCTTCATTTGCTATTTTCTTCAGTGATTTAAAACCTATTATGAAACATGAGTAACAAGAACACATTTGTCAATGATAAATAAGTGATGGGTCACATTTTCAAATTTGGGTAACTGTTGTATCTAGAAAATTGTACATAAATACCAGCAAGTTGAAAAACTTGCTGTACTCTGGAAACCAACATCATGATGCTAATGCATCTGTCTGTGTATGCTCACAAAGATAAATTATGATAAATATAATTGTCACAGCACAAAGTTTCTGACCATTTAAGAAGTGATCTTCAAGTGCCTGTATTTTGCAGATCTGTATCTTGACATATAATTTAGAATAATTAAATGGTGGAGTTAGAAAAAAATCAAGGATGTGAGCAAGACTTTCTTAATTTTCCAAGGCAGTATATGCAGAGCATATGACTGGTACTTAGGAATGAGCCCTTTATTAATTCATAAGATAAGTATTCAGCTGAAGAAACACTACTGAAAGTTGTCCTACTCTACAGTTGGAAATAATCTTGGTTTCTGGTATAGTACCATTAATATTGAGTCACCTGGAGCATAATGGATTCCATGGATTTAATATGTTGCCTATAGTGAATTTAACTGCAGTATTTTTTCAATACATTTTGAGTTCAGCATTTTCATTTCAGATATGGAAAATGTCAACAGAACACTTTCAAGAGCCAAAACTTATTGCTGTTAGAAACAAAATATGTTCCAAATACTTTAAAGAAACTAACTTCACATTCTTAATATTTCTGAAGGGTTAAAAAGAGAAGAAGGAAAACAATCATGACCACTGCAACACTTCAAAAAAAATATTTAACATGGATCATAAATAAAAAATTTTCACGAGGCCCATGTATGCTGAATAAGAGAATAAAAATGTATATAGGAAAAATTTATGTAGCAATGTGGATATGTGACATTGCCTTGGACACAGTGGTCATTTGATCTGAAAGTTTATTATAACTGAATTTGAAGTTGTTTGATAGGATGGGTATATTTTGTACACCACTGCTATCTACCTGGAGAAGTGCTATAAAAAGGTGAATAAACCAAAATATTAGAGAATTCCATCATTTAGATGACATAATGGAATAATCTTAGCTACCTAATAATGGTTGACTGGTCTTGTTGTCAGACATTATATACCACCAGCTAGAGGAATTGTGAATCTTGTAAACTGGTTGAGAACTGTGGGAGGAGTAATTGCAATGTTCATTAAAAAAAAACAATGACATACTAATTTGTACATCATAGTTAACCAAAAATATTTGTTGAATGAAAGGATTCATTATTTTTAAACATCAGTAAACCTTTAAACATTATTTTTAAAGGTTTTAAATAAGTGTGAGCCATCTACATGGCATGAAAGTAATAATGACTTGATTGAAATTGTGTCTAAGCCTACAATATAATTTATTTTTGCCATAGAGAGAAATCACTAAAACCGAGGAAGCAATACTTTATATTTGAAAAAATGTTCAGTAATCTCTGGTAAATGCAATGCATCTTAACATTTTATCTTTTTAAAACAAAATTTAAAGAGATATAAACAATCAACCTACATTTATTGGTTTTGGAAATTGGGTACATATTCTCATGACAGTTGTTTCAAGGACATTTATTCCCAGTCACCATGACCAGATGCCTTTGAAGCTTACTTTAGAGTGAGTTGACACTTTATTCATTCACTCATTTGTTTTGAACACAGCATGTAGCTAACGTGGTGATTTGTCATATAGAGAAATATAATCTTGGATTAGGTTCAGAGTACCACAGCGTGTGTGTGTGTGTGTGTGTGTGTGTGTGTGTGTGTGTGTGTGTGTGTTTGCCGGGGCAGTGGGGTTGTGGGGTGAGGGTGTTGAAACTCTATGTGAACTGAAATAGAGGTTCATTGAAATTTACTTCTAAATGTGTTCTAAACACAGGTGTATTACAATACAGGCATATTTAGAGGCCCAGTGAGGAATAGGAACAAATGGTGCTCTAGATGTCAGGAGCATTGGAATCCCCAATCTACCATTAATAAGATGACATTGGGTATTAATTTATACTGCCTTAGGTAAGTTTCCTCTTTTGTGTAGTGAAAGGCTTGGACTAAGTGAGATTGAGTTCTGTGACTCTCCTACTTATGTTTTTTTCAATAATTCCTACATTTGTCAAGTTGAGTTGTATCTTTTGTTTCCTTAAGATGTATAAATTTCATATTAATTGTTTAAAGTGAGTTATTGGTGATCAAATTTAATCTTGTCACAACATTTCATTCTGAAAAATTTCACTAATGGCATTAAATTCTGTGTTTTTCCAACAGTTGTTGAAATTAAGCCATTTGTCTCTGAAAACTAACTTAGTTTTGATAACTGGGGCAAAAGCCTTTGAAAAATCTGACCCAGGAGATAATTTCAAATTGCCACACAATTAGAAAGAGAACTCTGTCTGTCTTTCTCTTCCTCTCTGTCTCTCTCTGTGCATCTCTCTGTCTCTTTCACTCTCTCACACACACAAACACACACAAAAAGAGAATTAAAAAATCTGAATTCTTTTTGTTTAAAACAAGTTTATTTAACACTTGATAGTAAGTAAATTGTAAAATAGCTCAGTCTCAATTTTAAAAGCATGTATATAACTTGCATACTTATATCAAGTATTAGGTAAAATAAACGTCTGTGTCAATGCTTTGAAACTGGAAAACAATTAGGGCATTACAACTTTATTTTTAATTGATTTTTTTATTGCAGTATGACATACAGAAAAGTGGAGTTTTGTAAGTGAATAGCTCATGAATTATCACAAAGTGAGAAAAGACATAGAATTACCACTTAAGTTAAAAAAAAAAAGAACCTTATCAGGAACCAGGCAGACTCCTTCATACTTATCCCTGTAAACTACTCCCTTTTTTCATCCCAAAGCTAGCCAGTATTCTAACTTCTGATACCATCGATTAGTTTTACCTGAGTTGGAGCTTCATAAAAATGAAATCAGAATACATTATGTATTATTTTGAATCTAGCTTCTTTTACTAATGAGATTTATTTATATTAATACATGTAGCATTTATGTGTGACATTAGTTTGTTCATTTTCATAGCCATTCTACTCTTGATGGACATTTGTGTTATTTCCAGTTTTAGGCTATTACAAGTAATGCTACTGTGAACATTTTGCACGTTTGGGCTGAACATATATGTGCATTTTCTGGTGTTTTGTGTTGTGATATTGTTAAGGTTCAGTTATTGTTTTAACATTTTACTGTAGGCTTTATTTTTGGATATATAATAAAATATATAACTATATTTTTGTCATTAGGTCAGTACATACAAGGTCTAGGCTACAAAAATCATTTCAAAATATAAAGTTAGGGGCTTCCCTGGTGGCGCAGTGGTTGAGAGTCCGCCTGCCGATGCAGGGGACACGGGTTTGTGCCCCCATCCGGGAAGATACCACATGCCGCGGAGCGGCTGGGCCCGTGAGCCATGGCTACTGAGCCTGCGCGTCCGGAGCCTGTGCTCCGCAGCGGGAGAGGCCACAACAGTGAGAGGCCCGCGTACCGCAAAAAAAAAAAAAAAAAAATATATATATATATATATATATATATATTTGTAGGAATACTTGGGTGTCAAAGGCTGTTCATATTACTACTTAGGAGTGGAATTTTGGTCATAGAGTAAATTTTGGTTAAGTTTTAGTGGATAATGCCAACAGTTTTTTCAAAGTGATTGTATTAATTTACACTCACAAAAAGTGCATGATATCCTGTTGTTCCGTATCCTTGCCAAAACTTAGTATTTTATCTCTCTAATTTTAACCACTATTGTGTGTGTATGTGTGTGATTGTACTTCATAATAGTTAATATGCATTTCTCAGATTAAAAAACTGTGCTTGTTTTCAGATGTTTTTTACTTATTTGATAGCCTTTTTATTTTGGTGAAATGCCCTTTCAAGATTAGTTTTCCTTTTTCTATTGAGTTGGTTGACTTTCTTTATTTCTATTCTTCATACAAGATGTTAGCTGGTAATATACGTTGCAGAGAAACTTCTCCCAATCTGTAGGTGACCAGTTTTCTCTTTTAATGATATTTTTAAGCAAATAAAACTTGTTTAATTTAATATACTCATATTTATGAAAAACATTTATGGTTAATCCATTTTTATGTCCTCTTAAATTTTTTTAATTTTTTTTTTGCGGTACGCGGCCCCTCACTGTTGTGGCCTCTCCCGTTGCGGAGCACAGGCTCCAGATGCGCAGGCTCAGTGGCCATGGCTCACGGGCCCAGCCGCTCCGCGGCATGTGGGATCTTCCTGGCCTGGGGCACGAACCCGTGTCCCCTGCATCGGCAGGCGGACTCTGAACCACTGCACTACCAGGGAAGCCCTGTCCTCTTAAATTTTTTAACAACTCCAAAGTCTCATGAAGATGTTCTTCTAGAAGCTTTATTGTTTTGACTTTCAAATCATATTTTTCATTGAGAAATTTCAAAAGCGTATTCTGTGATGCCAAGTTGAAGTCAATAAAAATAAATAGAAAAAAACCCCAAAACAAGAAACATTTCTGCTGCCTAAGCATGTGCTTTTTTTGTGGATATTAAAGTATCTTTGTGTTGGATTAGAGAGTTGAGATTAAAGATTAGTTCCTTCTAAATATTAACTTCCTTTTTGGTTTAACAAGCAAAGGGCATCAGAGAAATTGCCTAAATGCTGTGTGTTTAAAGTTTTGCAGTTTGTTATTGGCTACTGGAATCCATCCAAGAAGTTGTCAGATATCTAAAGCTCTATTATGTTACAGTGAAATAATTATTGTACTTGGTATTTTCAGAATTATTTGTTCTCTTTTCACTGTTTGATTTTACTTCCCTTGTGCCAGGGAGAGAATTCACTCAGATTTTCAGAGATAAATAAACGGTTTAATGGTTTTATTTCAAGAATTATAAATCAGTTCTTTATAACTTACTGCCATATTTACTATGAATATACTGAAAGTAAACCAAAAGAAGGAAAATAAATCTGAAAAAAATAGGGGAAGAATGGAGCAAATGAAAAGAAAATTGAATGAAAGGTTTTACATGAAAATGTTTACTGAGTCACCTTTGGTTGTCAGGAAAATGGACACATTCAGTTTTCACATATGTACACACATACATAATTCACAAAACAAATGCACATACAGACTTTATATCTTTTTTCTTTAATTGTCTTTATTTTTCAATCATTTAAAATGAATATAATAATATTCAGCAGTATACTGTTACTATAATACAATTGTATGTAGGCTATAAAATATACAAATATTCCCATAGCTACAACATTAGCACATAGATATTAGTTTATTTTGAATGAAAGTCTTTCACTTTTGTGTATTTATTTAACCATCATACAGTATTTACAGATTGGGTTTGATCTTCTAGAATCATAAAACTAATTTAAAAGTTATCACTTCAAATTGTGAAACAAGAATTATTACACACTTTCTAAATTCTTGATTCAGATTTAGGGAGCTGGACCATAACTGATCATGACTGGTAAGAAGTTCACATAGTTAAAAATATCCATGGCTATGATATATTTTTTACTGTGACAGTTTTAGACATAATGCATCTGAAGTTAATTAAAACATAGTATGCATAAAATTGTCTAATGTTTATTTAGGAGAATCACAGTTTCGTGGGTGGGCCCCTTTTCCTGCTGAACATAGTTAATTTGATAGTCCCAGTAGAAACTGGAGTCTCAGCTGAGGCTAAAGCTTTCATAATATTTATCCTCTCAAATCTTTCTACCACCTACTGCTTTTAGGGTATCCAAAGCTAGTCCTTTGATTAGAGAAAATAGAATTTATCATGACTTTGGTAGTTTGAATATGGACAAATAAAAAGGTAACATGGCTAAAGTATTAATGATAATAGAGATAATTAAGAGATAATAGCAGTGGAAGTGGTTCAGGAATTCATTGCTGCAACTGATGACCTGACAACAGTGGCTTAAACATGATAGTATTATGTTCTTCATTTTAAACCAAGTTTTAATTGGTAAGAGGGCTTAATGACATTAGGACATTTTTCTCCTGGTCAACACATGCCTGTTGCAGCACCAGTCATCATTTCCAAATTCCAGGGAGGAAAAAACATAAGGGAGAAAGGATACATACAGAACACTCGTAAATCTCACTGTACAATGAATGTTAACACATGGCCACCCATGAATACTAAGGAATCTAGGTAAACAAGTAGTAGAGGATGTAAGAGAGAAATTTATAGGAAGTGGATGCTGGTTGAGCCAAGCTAGTGTCTTCCATAGTTGGTAAAAATCTTTGCTAAATTGTAACCTTTACATTTTTCAAATGAATTGTTTTTAAAATAAATATTATAAATAAATAAAACTTCTAAAAGAATAGTTTTAGATGTATACAAAAGTTGTAAAGATAATATGTACAGTTCTTTTACCCTCTACACCCATTTTCTCCCTTTGTTCACATTTTGTATTATTGTATATGTGAGACAACTAAGCAACCAACACTGGTACATTAGAATTAACTAAACTTCACTGTTTCTTCAAATTTCACTAGCTTTTCCCTAATGACTTTTTCTATTCCAGGAGTTCAGCTAGGATACTACATGACATTTAGTCATCTTATCTCCTTAGATCTCCTTAGTCTCTTCTCATCTGTGACAGTTTCACAGATTTTCATTTTTGGTGAACTTAATAGTGTTTTGGAGTTCTGCTCCAGTATTTTGTAGAATGTCTCTCAGGGGTTGTCTAAATTTTTTCTCCAGGTTAGTGAGATTGGTTTTATAGGTTTTTAGGCAGAAAACCACATAGGTGAAGAGACATTCTTACCACATCAAATTGGGGTACATGCATCAACATGACTTATCACTAATGATTTAATCTTGGTCACCTGACTGAGGTAGTGCTTATCAGATTTCTCTACTGAAAAGTTACTCTCACCTTTTTCTTTTTTTTTTTAACATCTTTATTGGCGTATAATTGATTTACAATGGTGTGTTAGTTTGTTTTATAACAAAGAGAATCAGCTATGCATATATATATATCCACATATCCCCTCCCTCTTGCACCTCTCTCCCACCCTCCCTATCCCAACCCTCTAGGTGGTCAAAAAGCACCCAGCTGATCTTCCTGTGCTATGTGGCTGCTTCCCACTAGCTATCTGATTCACATGTGGTAGTACATATATGTCCATGCCACTCTCTCACTTTGTCGCAGCTTACCCATCCCCCTCCCTGTGTCCTCAAGTCCATTCTCTACGTCTCTGTCTTTATTCCTGTCCTTCCTCTGGGTTCTTCAGAACCTTTTTTATTTTTTTGATTTCATATATATGTGTTAGCATATGGTACTTATTTTTCTTTTTCTGACTTACTTCACTCTGTATGATAGACTCTAGGTCCATCCACCTCACTACAAATAACTCAATTTTGTTTCTTTTTATGGCTGTGTAATATTCCATTGTATATATGTGCCACATTTTCTTTATCCATTCATCTGTCGATGGGCACTTAGGTTGCTTCCATGTCCTGGCTATTGTACATAGAGCTGCAGTGAACATTGTGGTACATGACGCTTTTTTTTTTTTTTTGCGGTACGCGGGCCTTTCACTGTTGTGGCCTCTCCCGCTGCGGAGCACAGGCTCCGGACACGCAGGCTCAGCGACCGTGGCTCACGGGCCCAGCCGCTCCGCGGCATGTGGGATCTTCCCAGACTGGGGCACAAACCCGTGTCCCCTGCATCAGCAGGTGGATTCTCGACCACTGCGTCACCAGGGAAGCCCCATGACGCTTTTTAAATTATGGTTTTCCCAGGGTATATGCCCAGGAGTGAGATTACTGGGTCATATGGTAGTTCTATTTTTAGTTTTTTAAGAAACCTCCATACTGTTCTCCATAATGGCTGTATCAATTTACATTCCCACCAACAGTGCGAGAGGGTTCCCTTTTTTCACACCCTCTCCAACATTTATTGTTTGTAGACTTTTTGATGATGGCCATTCTGACTAGTGTGAGGTGATACCTCATTGTAGTTTTGATTTGCATTTCTTTAATGATTAGTGATGTTGAGCAACCTTTCATGTGTTTGTTGGCAATCTTCTTTGGAAAACTCTATTTAGGTCTTCTGCCCATTTTTGGATTGGGTTGTTGGTTTTTTTGATATTGAGCTGCATGAGCTGCTTGTAAAGTGTGAAGATTAATCCTTTGTAAGTTTTTGCGTTTGCAAATATTTTCTCCCATTCTGAGGGTTGTCTTTTCATCTTGTTTATGGTTTCCTTTGCTGTGCAAAAGCTTTTAAATTTCATTAGGTCCCATTTGTTTATTTTTGTTTTTATTTCCATTTCTCTAGAAGGTGGGTCAAAAAGGATCTTGCTGTGATTTATGTCAGAGTGTTCTGCCTATGTTTTCCTCTAACTGTTTTATGGTGTCTCGCCTTACATTTAGGTCTTTAATCCATTTTGAGTTTATTTTTGTGTTTGGTGTTAGGGAGCATTCTAATTTCATTCTTTTATATGTAGCTGTCCAGTTTTCCCAGCACCACTTATTGAAGAGGGTACCTTTTCTCCATTGTGTATTCTTGCATCTTTTATCAAAAATAAGGTGACCATATGTGTGTGGGTTTATCTCTGGGCTTTCTATCCTGTTCTATTGAGCTGTATTTCTGTATTTGTGCCAGTACCATACTGTCTTGATTACTGTAGCTTTGTAGTATAGTCTGAAGTCTGGGAGTCTGATTCCTCCAGCTCTGTTTTTCTTTCTCAAGATTGCTTTGTGTTATTTGTGTTTCCATACAAATTGTGAATTTTCTTGCTCTAGTTCTGTGAAAAATGCCATTGGTAGTTTGATAGGGATTGCATTGAATCTGTAGATTGCCTTGGATAGTATAGTCATTTTCACAGTGTTGATTCTTCCAATCCAAGAACATGGTATATCTCTTCATCTGTTTGTCTCATGTTTAATTTCTTTCATCAGTGTCTTATACTTTTCTGCATACAGGTGTTTTGTCTCCTTAAGTAGGTTTATTCCAAGGTATTTTATTTTTTTTGTTGCAGTGGTAAATGGGAGTGTTTCTTTAATTTCTCTTTCAGATTTTTCATCATTAGTGTATAGGAATTGAAGAGACTTCTGTCCATTAATTTTGTATCCTACTACTCTGTCAAATTCATTGATTAGCTCTAGTAATGTTCTGGTAGCATCTTTAGGATTCTCTATGTATCCTATCATGTCGTCTGCAAAAACTGACAGCTTTACTTCTTTTCCGATTTGGATTCCTTTAATTTCTTTTTCTTCTCTGATTGCTGTGGCTAAGACTTCCAAAACTATGTTGAATCATAGTGGTGAGAGTGGACCACCTTGTCTTGTCCCTCATTTCAGAGGAAATGGTTTCAGGTTTTCACCATTGAGAATGATGTTGGCTGTGGGTGTGTCATATATGTTCTTCGTTACATTAAGGTAAGTTCCCTCTATGCCTACTGTCTGGAGAGTTTTTATCGTAAATTGGT
Source organism: Aethalodelphis obliquidens (assembly GCF_003676395.1). Taxonomy (NCBI): domain Eukaryota; kingdom Metazoa; phylum Chordata; class Mammalia; order Artiodactyla; family Delphinidae; genus Aethalodelphis; species Aethalodelphis obliquidens. The sequence continues at coordinate 43,374,355 of NW_020837950.1, forward strand.
GTTGAATTTTGTCAAAAGCTTTTTCTGCATCTATTGAGATTATCATATGGTTTTTCTTCTTCAGTTTGTTAGTATGGTTTTTCACATCAATTGATTGGCATATTGAAGTCCTTGCATTCCTGGGATAAACCCCACTTGATCGTGGTGTATGATCCATTAAATGTGCTGGTGGATTCTGTTTGCTAGTATTTTCTTGAGGATTTTTTCATCTTTGTTCATCAGTGTTATTGGCTTGTAGTTTTCTTTTTTTGTGACATCTTTGTCTGCTTTTGGTATCAGGGTGATGGTAGCCTCATATAATGAGTTTGGGAGTCTTCCTCCCTCTGCTATATTTTGGAAGAATTTGAGAAGGATAGGTGTTAACTCTTCTCTAAATGTCTGATAGATTTGCCTGTGAAGCCATCTGGTGTTGGGCTTTTGTTTGCTGGAAGAGTTTTAATCACAGTCTAAATTTCAGTGCTTGTTATTGGTCTGTTTATATTTTCTATTTCTTCCTGGTTCAGTCTTGGAAGGTTGTGCTTTTGTAAGAATTCCTCTGTTTCTTCCAGATTGTCCAGTTTATTGGAATGTAGTTGCTTGTCATAATCTCTCATGATCCTTTGTATTTCTGCAGTGTCAGTTGTTACTTCCTTTTCATTTGTAATTCTGTTGATTTGTGTCTTCTCCCTTTTTTTCTTGATGAGTCTGGATAATGGTTTGTCAATTTTATTTATCTTCTCAAAGGACTAGCTTTTAGTTTTATTGATCTTTGCTGTCATTTCCTTCATTTCTGTATAATTTCTTTCTGATATGATATTTATGATTTCTTTCCTTCTGCTAGCTTTAGGGTATTTTGTTCTTTCTGTAATTGCTCTAGGTGTAAGTTTAGGTTGTTTATTTGAGGTGTTTCTTGTTTCTTGAGGTAGGATTGTATTGCTATAAACTTCCATCTTATAACTGCTTTTGCTGTATCCCATAGATTTTGGGTTGTCATGTTTTCATTGTTATTTGTTTGTAGGTATTTTCTGATTTCCTCTTTGATCTCTTCAGTGATCTCTTGGTTATTAAGTAGCATATTGTTTAGCCTCCTTGTGTTTGTATTTTTTACACATTTTTTCCTGAAATTCCTATTTGGTCTCATAGTATTGTGGTTGGAAAAGATACTCGATACAATTTAAATTTTCTTAAACGTACCAAGGCTTGTTCTGTGACCCACGATATAATCAATCCTGGAGTATGTTCCATGAGCACTTGAGAAGAAAGTGTATTCTGTTGTTTTGGATGGAATGTCGTATAAATATCAATTAAATCCATCTTGTTTAATATGTCATTTAAAGGTTGTGTTTCCTTGCTTATTTTCATTTTGGGTAAACTGTCCATTGGTGAAGGTGGGGTTTTAAGGTCTGCTGCTATGATTGTGTTACTGTCAGTTTCCCCTTTTATGGGTGTTAGCATTTGACTTATGTATTGTAGTACCCCTATGTTTCGTGCATAAACATTTACAATTGTTACATCTTCTTCTTGGATTGATCACTTGATCATTATGTAGTGTCCTTCTTTGTCTCTTGTAATAGTCTTATTTTAAAGTTTGTTTTGTCTTATATGAGAATTGCTACTCCAGCCTTCTTTTGATTTCCATTTGCATGGGATATCTTTTTCCATCCCCTCACTTTTAGTCTGTATGTGTCCCTAGGTCTGAAGTGGGTCTCTTTTAGACAGTATATATACAGGGCTTGTTTTTGTTTCCATTCAGCCAGTATGTCTTTTGGTTGGAGCATTTAATCTATTTACATTTAAGGTAGTTATCAATATGTATGTTCCTATTCCATTTTCTTAATTGTTTGGGGTTTGTTATTGTAGGTCTTTTCCTTCTCTTGTGTTTCCTGCCTAGAGAAGTTCCTTTAGCATTTGTTGTAAAGCTGGTTTGGTGGTGGTGAATTCTCTTACCTTTCGTTTGTCTGTAAAGGTTTTAATTTCTCCATCGAATCTCAATGAGATCCTTGCTGGGTAGAGTAATCTTGGTTGTAGGTTTTTCCCTTTCATCACTTTAAATATGTGTTGCACTCCCTTCTGGCTTGCAGAGTTTCTGCTGAAAGATAAGCTGTTAACATTATGGAGATTCCCTTGTATATTATTTGTTGTTTTTCCCTTCCTGCTTTTAATATTTTTTCTTTGTATTTAATTATTGATAGTTTGATTAATAAGTGTCTTGGCATGTTTTTTCTTGGATTTATCCTATATGGGACTCTCCGTGTTTCCTGGACTTGACTATTTCCTTTCCTATATTAGGGAACCCCCACCGTTTTCATATCACACTTTTGAAAGGAAATCATTATGCACAGCCCATTAACATTTTTTTATTGAAGCATAGTAGATTTACAGTATTATGTTAGTTTCAGGTGTACAACAAAGTCATTCAGTTATATACTTTTTCAGATAATATTCCATTATAGGTTATTACAGGATTTTGAATATAATTCTCTGTGCTGTACATTAAATACTTGTTGCTTGTATATTTTATGTATAGTAGTTTGTATATGTTAATCCCATACTCCTGATTTGTCCTTCCCTCGATCCTTTTCCCCTTTGTTAACCATAAATTTGTTTTCTGTATCTGATACACAACCCATTTATAGGAGTTAACTCCGTGGGGGCAAAAGTATCTACATAAAGTATTTTAAATTCTCCCACATGGGAAATTGACCTCTTCTCTCCCATTTCTTTCTTTCTTTTTTTTAAAAATTATTATTATTTTTAACATCTTTAATGGAGTATAATTGCTTTACATTGTTGTGTTAGTTGCTGCTGTATAACAAAGTGAATCACCTATACCTATGCATATATCCCCATATCCCCTCCCTCTTGTGTCTCACTCCCACCCTCCCTATCCCACACCTCTAGGGGGTCACAAAGCACCGAGCTGGTCTCCCTGTGCTATGTGGCTGCTTCCCACTAGCTATCTGTTTTACGTTTGGTAGTGTATATATGTCAATGCCACTCTCTCACTTCGTCCCAGCATACCCTTCCCCCTCCCCATGTCCTTAAGTCCCCGCTCTACATCTGCGTCTTTATTCCTGTCCTGCCCCTGGGTTCTTCAGACCCATTTTCGTTTTTTTGATTCCATATATATGTGTTAGCATATGGTATTTGATTTTCTGTTTCTGTCTTCACTCTGTATGACAGACTCTAGTTCCATCCACCTCACTACAAATAAGTCAGTTTCGTTCCTTTTTATGGTTGAGTAATATTCCATTGTATATATGTGTCACATATTCTTTATTCATTCATCAGTTGATGGACACTTATGTTGCTTTCATGTCCTGGCTATTGCATATAGTGCTGCAGTGAATATTGTGTTACGTGACTCTTTTTGAATTATGGTTTCCTCAGGGTATATACCCAGTAGTGAGGTTTCTCAGTCACACGGTATTTCTATTTTTAGTTTTTTGCGAACGTCCATACTCTTCTCCGTAGTGGCTGTATCAATTTACATTCCCACCAGCAGTGCAAGAGGATTTTCTTTTCTCCACATCCTCTCCAGCATTTATTGTTTTAGATTTTTTGATGATGGCCTTTCTGACCAGTGTGAGGTGATACCTCATTGTAGTTTTGATTTGCATTTTTCTAAGGATTAGTGATGTTGAGCATTCTTTCATGTGTTTTTGGCAATCTGTATATCTTCTTTGGAGAAATGTCTATTTAGGTCTTCTGCCCATTTTTGTATTGGGTTGTTTGTTTTTTTGATATTGAGCTGCATGAACTGCTTGTAAATTTTGGAGATTAAACATTTGTCAGTTGCTTCATTTGCAGATATTTTCTCCCATTCTGAGGGTTGTCTTTTCATCTTTTTTATGGTTTCCTTTGCTGTGCAAAAGCTTTGAAGTTTCATTAGGTCCCATTTGTTTCCTTGTGCTTTTATTTCCATTTCTTTAGGAGGTAGGTCAAAAAGGATCTTGCTGTGATTTATGTCATAGAGTGTTCTGCCTATATTTTGCTCTAAGAGTTTTATAGTCTCTGGCCTTACATTTAGGTCTTTAATCCATTTTGAGTTTATTTTTGTGTATGGTGTTAGGCAGTGTTCTAATTTCATTCTTTTACATGTAGCTGCCCAGTTTTCCCAGCACCGCTTACTGAAGAGGCTGCCTTTTCTCCATTGTATACTCTTTTTTTTTTTTGCGGTATGCGGACCTCTCATTGTTGTGCCCTCTCCCTTTGCGGAGCACAGGCTCCAGACGTGCAGGCTCAGTGGCCATGGCTCACGGGCCCAGCCACTCCGCAGCATGTGAGATGTTCCTGGACCGGGGCATGAACCCGTGTCCCCTGCATTGGCAGGCGGACTCTCAACCACTATGCCACCAGGGAAGCCCTCCATTGTATACTCTTGCCTCTTTTATAAGGTGACCATATGTGTGTGGGTTTATCTCTGGGCTTTCTATCCTGTTCCATTGATCTATATTTCTGTTTTTGTGACAGTGCCATACTCTGTTGATTACTGTAGCTTTGTAGTATACTCTGAATTCAGGAAGGCTGATTCCTGCTGTTCCATTTTTCTTTCTCAAGATAGCTCTGGCTATTCGGGATGTTTTGTGTTTCCATACAATTTGGAAATTTTTGCTCTAGTTCTATGAAAAATGCCATTGGTAGTTTAATAGGGATTGCATTTAATCTGTAGATTTCTTTGGGTAGTGTAGTCATTTTCACAATGTTGATTCTTACAATCCAAGAAAATGGTATATCTCTCCATCTATTTGTCTGTTTTTATATTTCTTTCATCCGTGTCTTATAGTTTTCTGCATACAGGTCTTTTGTCTCCTTAGGTAAGTTTATTCCTAGGTATTTTATTCTTTTTTTTTTTTTGCAGTGGTAAATGGGAGTGTTTCCTTAATTTCTCTTTCATACTTTTTATCATTATTGTTTAGGAATGCAAGAGATTTCTGTGCATTGATTTTGTATCCTTCTGCACTACCAAATTCATTGATTAGCTCCAGTAGTTTTCTGGTAGCATCTTTAGTATTCTCTGTGTATTGTATCATATCTGCAGCAAACAGTGACAGTTTTAATTCTTCTTTTCTGATTTGGGTTCCTCTTATTTCTCAGAATGCTGTGGCTAAAACTTGCAAAACTAGGTTGAAAAATAGTGGTGAGAGTGGACAGCCTTGTCTAGTTCCTGATCTTAGTGGAAATGGTTTCAGTTTTTCACCATCGAGAATGATGTTGGCTGTGGGTTTGTCATATATGGCCTTTTTTATGTTGAGGTAAGTTCCCTCTATACCTACTTTCTGGAGAGTTTTTATCATATATTAGTGTTTAATTTTTTTGAAAGCTTTTTCTGCATCTGTTGAGATTATTATATGATTTTTCTCCTTCAGTTTGTTAATATGGTTTACCACATTGATTGATTTGCGTATATTGAATAATCCTTGCATTCCTGGGAAAAACCCCACTTGATCATGGTGTATGATCCATTTAATGTGCTGTTGTATTCTGTTTGCTAGTATTTTGTTGAGGATTTTTGCATCTATGTTCATCAGTGATATTAGCGTTTAGTATTGTTTTATTGTGACATCTTTATGTGGTTTTCGTATCAGGGTGATAGTTGACTTGTAGAATGAATTTGGGAGTGTTCCTCAATCTGCTATATTTTGTAAGAGTTTGAGAAGGATAGATGTTAACTTTTCTTTAAATGTTTGATAGAATTCACCTGTGGAGCCATCTGGTCCTGGACTTTTGTTTGTTGGAAGATTTTTAATCACAGTTTCAATTTCAGTGCTTGTGATTGGTCTATTTATATTTTCTATTTCTTCCTGGTTCAGTCTCGGAAGGTTGTGCTTTTCTATGAATATGTCCATTTCTTCCAGATTGTCCATTTTATTGGCATATACTTGCTTGCCAATAAGTATAATATAGTAATCTCTCATGATCCTTTGTATTTCTACAGTGTTAGTTGTTACTTCTTTTTCATTTCTAGTTCTGTTGATTTGAGTCTTCTCCCTTTTTTTTTGATTAGTCTTGCTGATGGTTTATCAATTGTGTTTATCTTCTCAAAGAACTAGCTTTTAGTTTTATTGATCTTTGCTATCGTTTCCTTCATTTCTTTTCCATTTATTTTTGATCTGATCTTTATGATTTCTTTCCTTCTGCTAACTTTGGAGTTTTTAAAAATTCTTCTTTCTCTAATTGCTTTTGGTGTAAGGTTAGGTTTTTCATTTGAGATTTTTCTTTTTTACTGAGGTAGGATTGTAGTGCTATAACCTTTGCTCCTAGAACTGCTTTTGCTGCATCCCGTAGGTTTTGGGTTGTTGTGTTTTCAGTGTCACTTGTTTCTAGGTATTTTTTGATTTCCTCTTAGATTTCCTCAGTGATTCTTGGTTTTTTAGTGGTGTACTGTTTAGCCTCCGTGTTTGTATTTTTTAATAGTTTTTTTTTCCTGTAACTGATATCTAGTCTCATAGTGTTGTGGTCAGAGAAGATACTTGATATGATTTAAATTTTCTTCAATTTACCAAGGCTTGACTTGTGACCCAAGATATGATCTATCCTGGAGAATGTTCCATGAGCACTTGAGAAGAAAGTGTATTCTGTTGTTTTTGGATGGAATGTCCTATAAATATCAATTAAGTCCATGTTGTTTAATAAGTCATTTAAAGCTTGTGTTTCCGTATTTATTTACATTTTGGTTGATATGTCCATTAGTGAAAGTGGGGTGTTAAAATCCCCTGCTTTGATTGTGTTACAGTCATTTTCCCGTTTTATGGCTTTTAGCCTTTGCTTTATGCACTGAGATTACTCCTATGTTGGGTGCATAAATATTTACAATTGTTATATCTTCTTCTTGGATTGATCCTATGATCATTATGTAGTGTACTTCCTTATCGCTTGTAACAGTCTTTATTTTAAAGTCTATTTTATTTGATAAGAATATTGCTACTCCAGCTTTCTTTTGATTTCCATTTGCATGGAATAACTTTTTCCATCCCCTCACTTGCAGTCTGTATGTGTCCCTAAGTCTGAAGTGGGTCTCTTGTAGACAGCATATATATGGGTCTTGCTTTTGTTTCCATTCAGCCAGTCTGTGTCTTGGCTGGAGCATTTAATCATTTTACACTTATGGTGATTATCGAATGTATGTTCTTATTACCATTTTCTTAACTGTTTTAGGTTTGTTATTGTAGCTCTTTTCCTTCCCTTGTGTTTCCTGCGTAGAGAAGTTCCTTTAACATTTGTTGTAAAGCTGGTTTGGTGGTGGTGAATTCTCTTAGCTTTTGCTTGTCTGTAAAGGTTTTAATTTCTGCATCAGATCTGAATGAGCTACCTGCTGGGTAGATTAATCTTGGTTGTAGGCTTTTCCCCTTTCTCATTTTAAATATGTGTTGCACTCCCATCTGGCTTGCAGAGTTTCTCCGGAAAAATCAGCTGTTAACCTTATGGGGATTCCCTTTGTTATTTGTTGCTTTTCCTTTGCTGCTTTTAATATTTTTTCTTTGTATTTAATTTTTGATAGTTTGGTTAATATGTGTCTTGACATGTGTCTCCTTCGATTTATCCTGTAAGGGACTCTCTGTGCTTCTTGGACTTGATTGACTATTTCCTTTTCCATATTAGGCAAGTTTTCAACTATAGTCTCTTTTAATATTTTTCAGTCCCTTTTTTTTTGTCTTCTTCTTCTGGGACCCCTATAATTCGAATGTTGCTGTGTTTATTGTTGTCTCAGAGGTCTCTGAGAATGTCCTGAGTTCTTTTCATTCTTTTTTGTTTATTCTGCTCTTCGGTAGTTATTTCCACTATCTTATCTTTCAGGTCACTTATCCATTCTTCTCCCTCAGTTATTCAGCTATTGTTTTCTTGCAGAGAATTTTTAATTTCATTTATTGTGTTATTCATCATTGTTTGTTTGCTCTTCCGTTCTTCTAGGTCCTCGTTAAATGTTTCTTGTAGTTTCTCCATTCTGTTTCCAGGATTTTAGATCATCCTTACTATCATTACTCTGAACTCTCTTTCAGGTTGTCTGCCTACTTCCTCTTCATTTGTTTGGTCTGGTTGGGTTTTGCCTTGCTCCTTCATCTGCTGTGTGTTTCTCTGTCTTCTCATTTTACTTAACTTACTGTGTTTGGGGTCTCCTTTTCACAGACTGCAGGTTCGTAGTTCCTGGTTTTTTGGGTGTCTGCCCCCAGTGGCTAAGGTTGGTTCAGTGCATTGTGTAAGCTTCCTGGTGGAGGGGACTGGTGTCTGTGCCCTGATGGGTGAAGCTGGATCTTGTCTTTTGGATGAGCAGGACCACGTTCAGTGGTGTGTTCTGTGGTATCTGTGAACTTATTATGATTTTAGGCAGCCTCTCTGCTAATGTGTGGGGTTGTGTTCCTGTCTTGCTAGTTGTTTGGCCTGCGGTGTCCAGCAGTAGAGCTTGCTGGTCTTTGAGTGGAGCTGGGCCTTAGCGTTGAGACAGAGATCTCTGGGAGAGCTCTTGCTGATTGATATTATGTGGGGCTGGGAGGTCTCTGATTGTCCAATGTCCTAAACTCGGCTCTACCACCTCAGAGCCTCAGGCCTGACACCTGGCCCGAGCACCAAGACCCTGTCAGCCACATGGCAGTAATGAGTCTAGTTTGAGTCCTTCAAGATAAGATAATCCTCTTTTCAAATATGTGTGCCTGGGCATTCCATGGCGGTCCAGTGGCTAGAACTCCAAGCTTTCACTGCCGAGTGCGCGCCTTCAATCGATCCATGGTCGGGGAACGAAGATCCCGCAAGCCACTGCCAAAAACAACAACAATATCCACGACAACAACAAACCTGTTCCTGAAGACAACGTGTCACTCCGTGCTTCTGGGAAAGGCTCTCCCAGCGACTTGACACGAGTTTCTAATCATTGTTTTATGCAGTTGTTTTTAAAATCACATAGGAGGGGAAAAGTTATAATAAAAATTATGTGCTTTTTATATTCACATGTTTAGTTACCTTTATTAGTGCTCTTTTATTATTAGTGCTTCCTTTGTATTGAAGTTATTCTTAGTGTCCTTTTAGCATGAATAATTTCCTTTAATGTTTCTTGTAGGGTAGGACAGTTAGTGTTGAATTCTCCCAGTTTTTGTTACCTGGGAATTTCTTTTTCTGTCATTTTTGAAGAATTATTGCACTGGGCATAAAATTCCTGCTGGACAGTTTACTTTTTTCCTTTCATTCTTTTTGATTATGCCATACCACTGCCTTCTGTTATCTGTTATTTCTTATGAGAAATCAGAAATCTTAATGAGATCTCTAGTACATGATGAACATTTCTCTCTTCCTGATTTCAAGATTTTCTTTGTCTTTGATAGTTTTATTATGATGTCAGTATAAACTTGGAGTTTATGGAGCTTCTTAAATGTATAGATGAATGACTTTCATCAAATTAGAGTTTTTAACTGTTATGTTTTCAAAATTTTTTTTCCCGTTTTTATTTATTCCTTCCTTTGTGACTCCCATTATGCTTTTTTTTGTTATGCTGAATGGTGTCCCACACATGTTTGAGACACTGTTCATTTTTCTTCATTCCTTTTCTTTCTATTTCTCTAATGGAGTTATCTCAATTGCTCTGTCTTCACATTTGCTAATTCTTTCTTCTGCCCCCTCAGATTTCCTGTTGAGCCCCTTTAGTGAAATTTTCATTTGAATAATTTTTTGGAAATTGTAATTTTCAATTCCAGAATTTCCTTTTGGTTCTTTTTTGATATTCTCTGTTTGGTGAGACATCATTTTCACACTTTCCTTCCGTTCTTAAACGTGATTTTCTTTAGCTCTTTGAGCACATATAAAATAACTGCTTTAAAGTCTTTGTCTAGTAAGTATTATATCTGGGTTTCCTCAAGGACAGTTTCTGTTGACTTTTTTCCTGCGTATGGGGCATACTTTTTGTTTCTTTGACTGTATCTTCAATTTTTATTTCAAAATGGACATTTAAAATAATATTATGTGATAACTCTGAAATCACATCCTATATACACACCCAGAATTTGTTTTTGTTGTTATTATTGTTGCCGTTCATTTGTTTAGTCACTTGCGTGAACTACTTAAGTAAAGTCACTGTAGTTATTGTGTGTAGCCACTGAAGTGTCTACTCAATGATTAGTATATGACTCTACAGAGGCATCCTTAAATGCCCAGAACCAAAACATCTCCCAGCTTTTGCTGAGGATCTCTCCGTGCATATTGGGGTATTCCTTTAATGCTCCAGGATTCACTTTACCACTCTTCCTTAGCCTTCACTTATTCCTTATACAGAGCCTCAGGGTCGGCTAGAGGTGAGACCTTAGGATCCTCTCAGACTTTTTCTGGGCATACACACAACCCTGGGCATGAATTTATCTTTGCACATGTGCTTGGGCTTCTGGATTCCCAGGAATATATTGGAGGTATTCAGAGTCACCTGTGGACATCTCATTCCAGGATTTTCCTTTTTGTCTGATTTATGATTTCCCTGATTTGGTAGACTAAGGAAAATTGTTTTATAAGTGATAGGAAGTCAAATTGTAACTGCTTATAACTTACTCAAGTTAAGAAAACTTTATAAATACAGAGGGATAAGACAAAAGAAAAAAGTGATGATAGAGGAAAATATTTGTAGCAAACTGACATTACTGAAGAAAGAAACCAAAAAAAAAAAATTTAAAATGTCTCCTGAAAAGTAAAAAGAAAATATAAATCTTAAAACTAAAATAATTTACTGCATTCCAGAAAAACTGGATAATGAACTATCAACATAGACACTTATGTTATTGAAGTTCTTATTTGCAGTGATGAAGATTTATAAATACTCAGGCAGAACATCACCTGTGAAGGATTAAATAAAAATCAGGTTGTCTCAGACTCCCTCATGATTTTAGATGCTAGAATTAAGTGTAGCTATTAAATAAATATGGAGTGGGCAAGTGGGTGGATGGTTGTACTACTTGTTCCTAACCATTTAAAAGAAACAGATATTCTCTGTTATGCTGGTCACAGAAAAAGAAATAGACATTCTCAAACATCGCAAATAGAATTAGAAAAAGAGTGATAAACTAATAGTCAATAAAAATTAGATTAATTTAATAAAGTAGACTCTTAGTAACTATGATAAAGTCAGTTGCAAAATAAGATGTTACAGTTGTAATTTTGAAAGAAAAGTTACAAAATAGAAATATGCAATATTTACATTAATATTGTCAATATACCATTAACATTAAAATATTAATATAACAGGGGCAGAGTCAAGATGGCAGTGTGGGAAGATGTGAAGTTAGTGTCTCCCCACAGCTAGGGCACCTGATGGCCGCTGGTTGGGGATTCTGACGCCCAAGGAGACATGAGTAACCCCAAAGTGAACCAGTAGGATGTAGGGGGACTGAGGGTAGAGGAGAAGTGGAGGCTAGACAGGATCAGTGCCCCTGAGCCTGTGGGGATCAGGAGAGGCAGGTGGGAGGGACTCTCCGGGAAGAGCGGGAGAGGAGCAGAGGGCTATCGCCTGGCCCACTTGGTCAGGGGAGGCTGTTGAGCTCCCAGGCTGGTACCTGCCCCTCCAAAGCCCCATCCAGGCTGTGTGGGTCCTGGGGTCATACGAGGGAGACTCGGGAGATCAGGAGAGGCAGGCAGGAAGAGCCATCCAGGAGGAGCGGAGAGTGACTGCCCCGCCCACTTGGGCATGGGCAGCCTGCTGAGCTCCCAGGACTATCCCCTGCCCTCCAACCCCCCCACCCCCTGCGTGGGTCTTTGGGGGCATAGGAGGGAGGCCGGGGAGATTTGGAGAGGTAGGCAGGAGGTGCCCAACGGGCGGAGCAGGAGAGGATCAGAAGGCGATTGCCCTCCCCAGTTGGGCCTGGGGAGCCTGCTGAGCTCCCAGCCAATCCCCTGCCCTCCAAAGCCCCTCCAGGCCACGTGGGTCCTTGGGGGCATAGGAGGGAGGCTGGGGAGATCAGAAGAGGCAGGCGGGAGGGGCCCTCCCATACTGGAGGAGCAGGAGAGGCGAGGAGAGCATTTGCCCCACCCACTTGAGCCAGGAAAGCCTGCTGGGTTCCCAGATGAGGTCCCCTGCCCTCTGAGACCAGGGGTGGGGCACACCTGGGCCCTTTCTGTTCCTTGAGCCTAAGCCCCACCCCCCACAGCCCCCAGGGCCTTTTCCAGCCCTGTGGGTCCTGAGCATTGGCCCTGCCCACCATCCAAACCTTGCCCTTGCATAGGCCCTGCCCTGCACAGCCAAGGCCTTCCCCCCTCTCCGTTTCTTTTTTTCTTTTCCCTCCTTCTCTTTTTTTACTGTTGTGGTACTGATGTACCCTTCCTGTTGTTGACTCATCTGTATGTGAAGTTTTATATTCTTCCTAAAATATCTGTTAGTTTCTTAGTCTAATTTAGTTTTTACTTTGTTATTTTTTATTTATTTATTTCTTGCCACCCCAGGTGGCTTGCAGGATCTTGGTTCACAAGCCTGGGGTCAGGCTGAAGCTCCTGTGGTGGGAGCTCCAAGTCTGGACCACTGAACTAACAGAGAACCTTAGACCCCAGGGAATATTCATTGGCGTGAGGTCTCATGGAATTCCTCATCTCAGCACAGAGACCCAGCTCTACCCAATAGCCTATAAACCCATGTTGGAAGCCTCAGACCAAACAGCCAATAAGACAGAAACACAATCCCACTCATTAAAAAAAAAAAAAAATGAGACAGCAAAAAAATGTCACAGATGAAGGAGCAAGGTATATGCCTATACGACCAAATAAATGAAGAGGAAATACGCAATCTGCCTGGAAAAGAATTCAAAGTAATGACAGTAAAGATGATCCAGAATCTCAGAAATAGAATGGAGGCACAGATTGAAAAAATATAAGAAATGTTTAACAAAGATCTGGAAGTAAAGAACAAACAAGCAGAAATGAATAACACAAAACTGAATTGAAAAATACACTAGAAGGAATCAATAAAAGAATAACTGGGCAGAAGAACGAATAAGTCAGCTGGAAGACAAAATGGTGGAAACTGCTGAGGAGCAGAACAAAGAAAAAAGAATGAAAAGAAGACAATCTCAGAGACTGCTGGGACAACACTAAATGCACCAACATTTGAATTATAGGGGTCCCAGAAGATGAAGAGAATAAAAAAGGGTCTGAGAAAATATTTGAAGAGATTATAGTGGAAAACTTCCCTAACATGGAAAAGGAAATAGTCACTGAAGTCCAGGAAGCACAGAGAGTCCCATACAGGATAAACCCTAGGAAAAACACACCAAGACACATATTAATCAAACTAACAAAAGTCAAATTCAAAGAAAAAATATTAAAAGCAGCAAGGGAAAAACAAAAAATAACATACAAAGGAATCCCCATAAGGTTATCAGCTGACTTTTCAGCAGAAACTCTGCAGGCCAAAAGGGACTGGCAGGATATACTTAAAGTGATGAAAGAGAAAAACCTACAACCAAGATTACTCTACCCAGCAAGGCTCTCATTCAGATTTCCTGGAGAAGTCAAAAGCTTTTCAGACAAGCAGAAGCTAAGAGAATTCACCACCACCAAACCAGCTTTACAACAAATGCTAAAGAAACTTCTCTCAGCAGGAAACACAAGAGAAGAGAAAGACCCACAAAAACAAACCCAAAACAATTAAGAAAATGGTAATAGGAACATACATATTGATAATAACCTTGAACGTAAATGGATGAAATGCCCCAACCAAAAGACACAGACTGACTGAAAGGATACAAAAACAAGACCCATATATATGCTGTCTACAAGAGACCCATTTCAGACCTAGGGACACATACAGACTGAAAGTGAAGGGATGGAAAAAGATATTCCATGCAAATGGAAATCAAAAGGAAGCTGGAGTAGCAATACTCATATCAGATAAAATAGACTTTAAAATAAAGACTGTTACAAGAGTTAAGGAGGGACACTACATAATGATCAAAGGATCAAAGCAAGAAGATATAACAATTATAAATGTTTATGCTCCCAGCATAGGAGCACCTCAGTACATAAGGCAAATGCTAACAACCATGAAAGGAGAAATCAACAGTAGCACAATAATAGTAGGGGACTTTAACACCCCACTTACACCAATGTACAGATCATCCAAACAGAAAATAAATAAGGAAACAAAGCTTTAAATGACTCAATAGGCCAGATAGATCTAATTGATATTTATAGAACATTCCACCCAAAAGTGGCAGAATACATTTTCTTCTCAAGTGCACATGGAACATTCTCCAGGACAGATCACAGCTTGGGTCACAAATCAAGCCTCAGCAAATTTAAGAAAATTGAAATTGTATCAAGCATCTTTCCTACCACAACACTATGAGATTGGAAATCAATTAGAGGAAAAAATAAACTGTAAAAAACACAAATACATGGAGGCTAAACAGTGCGCTACTAAGTAACCAAGAGATCACTGAAGAAATCAAAGAAGTAATAAATACATAGAAACAAATGACAATAAAAACACAATGACCCAAGTCCTATGGGAAGCAGCAGAAGCAGTTCTAAAAGGGAAGTTTATAGGAATACAATCTCACCTCAAGAAAAAAGAAAAATCTCAAACAAACAATCTAACCCTACACTTAAAACAGCTAGAGAAAGAAGAACAAAGAAAACCCAAAGTCAGTAGAAAGAAATCGTAAAGATCAGATCAGAAATAAATGAAAAAGAAATAAAGAAATCAGTAGAAAAGATCAATAAAACTAAAAACTGGTTCTTTGAGAAAATAAACAAAATTGATAAAGCCTTAGCCAGACTCATCAAGAAAAAAAGGGAGAGGATGCAAATCAATAAAATTAGAAATGAGAAAGGAGAAATCACAACTGACACTGCAGAAATACAAAGGATTATAAGAGACTACTACAAACAACTGCCGATAAAATGTACAACCACAAAGAAATGGACCAATTCTTGGAAAGGTACAATTTTCCGAGACTGAACCAGGAAGAATTAGAAAATATAAATAGACCTATCACAGGTATTGAAATTGATAACGTAATTAAAAATCTTCCAACAAGCAAAAGTCCAGGACCAGATGGCTTCACAGGCGAATTCTATCAAACATTTAGAGAAGAGCTAACTCCGATCCTTCTCAAACTCTTCCAAAAATTGCAGAGGGAGAAACACTCCCAAATTCATTCTGTGAAGCCACCACCACCCTGATACCTAAACCAGACAAAGATGTCACAAAGAAAGAAAACTGCAGGCCAATATTACTGATGAACATAGATGCAAAAAAATCTCAACGAAATACTAGCAAACAGAATCCAACAGCACATTAAATGGTTCATACACCATGATCAAGTGGGGTTTATCCAAGGGATTCAAGGATTCTTCAGTATACTCAAATCAATCAATGTGATAAACTATATTAACAAATGGAAAAATTAAAACCATATGATCATCTCAATAGATGCAGAAAAAGCTTTTGACAAAATTCAACACCCATTTATGATAAAAACTCTCCAGAAAATGGGCAAAGAGGGAGCCTACCTCAACATAATAAAGGCCATATATGACAAACCCACAGGAAGCATCATACTCAATGGTCAAAATTGAAAGCATGGATGTCCACTCTCACAACTCTTATTTGACATAGTTTTGGAAGTCCTAGCCACAGCAATCAGAGTAGGAAAAGAAATGAAAGGAATACAAATTGGAAAAGAAGAAGTAAAACTGTCACTGTTTGCCGATGACATGATATTATACGTAGAAAATCCTAAGGATTCCACCAGAAAACTACTAGAACTAATCAATGAATTTGGTAAGGTTGCAGCATACAAAATTAATGCACAGAAATCTCTGGCATTCCTATACACCAGCAATAAAAAAGTAGAAAGAGAAATTAAGGAAACATTCCCATTTACCACTGTAACAAAAAGAATGAAATACCTAGGAATAAACCTGCCTAAGGAGGCAAAAGACTTGTGCTCAAAAACTATAAAACACTGATGAAAGAAATCAAAGATGACATAAAAAGATGGAGAAATATACCATGTTCTTGGATTGGGAGAATCAATATTGTAAAACTGACTATACTACCCAAAGCAATCTACAGATTCAGTGCAATCCCTATCAAACTACCAATCTTCACAGAATTAAAACAAAAAATTTTACAATTTGCATGGAAACACAAAAGACCCTGAATAGCCAAAGCAATCTTGAGAAAGAAAAACGGAGCTGGAGGATTCAGGCTCCCCAACTTCAAAGTATACGACAAAGCTACAGTAATCAAAGCCATATGGAAATGGCACTGAAACAGAAGTATAGATCAATGGTACAACATAGAATGCCCAGAGATAAGCCCACACACATATGAGCACCTAATTTATGACAAAGTAGGCAAGAACATACAATGGAGAAAAGACATCCTCTTCAATAAGCGGTGCTGGGAAAACTTGACAGCTACATGTAAAACAATGAAATTAGAACACTCCCTAACAGCATACGCAAAAATAAACTCCCAATGGATTAAAGACTTAAATGTAAGACCAGACACTCTAAAACTCTTAGAGGAAAACATAGGCAGAACACTCTATAACATAAACCACAGCAAGATCTTTTTTGATCCACCTCCTAGAGTAACGGAAATAAAAACAAAAATAAACAAATGGGACTTAGTGAAACTTAAAAGCTTTTGCCCAGCAATGGAGACCATAAACAAGACAAAAAGACAACCCTCAAAATGGGAGAAAACATTTGCAACTGAAACAACAGACCAAGGATTAATATCTAAAATATACAAACAGCTCATGGAGCTCAATATCAAAAAAACTAACAATCCAGTTAAAAAATGGGAAGAAGACCTAAATAGACATTTCACCAAGGAAGACATACAGGTGTCCAAGAGGCACATGAAAAGATGCTCAGCATCACTAATCATTAGAGAAATGCAAATCAAAACTACAATGATGTATCATCTCACGCCGGTCAGAATGGCCATTATCAAAATGTCTAGAAATGATAAATGCTGGAAAGGGTGTGGTGAAAAGGGAAGCCTCCTGCACTGTTGGTGGGAATGTAAATTGATATAACCACTATGGAAAACAGTATGTAGGTTCCTTAAAAAACTAAAATCAGAACTAGCATATGACCCAGCAATCCCACTACTGGGCACATACCCTGAGAAAACCATAATTCAAAAAGTAACATGTACCACAGTGTTCACTGCAGCACTATTTACAATAGCCAGGACATTGAACCAAGCTAAATGTCCATCGACAGATGAATGGATAAAGAAGATGTGGCACTTATATACAATGGAATATTACTCAGCCATAAAAAGAAACAAAATTGAGTTATTTGTAGTGAAATAGATGGACCTAGAGTCTGTCATACAGAGTGAAGTAAGTCAGAAAGAGAAAAACAAATACTATATGCTAATGCATATATATGGAATCTTAAAAAAAAGAAAAGGTACTGATGAACCTAGTTGCAGTGCAGGAATAAAGCAGTAGACAAAGAAAATAGATTTGAGGGCATGGGGTGGGAAGGTGAAGCTGGGGTGAAGCCGAATAGCACAGAGAGATTGGCTCGGTGCTTTTCGATGGCCTAGAGGGGTGGGATCGGGAGGATGGGAGGGAGGCTCAAGAGGGGGGGCACATGGGGACATGTTTATGCGTATAGTTGTTTCTCTTTGTTGTGCAACAGAAACTAACACAGTATTGTGAAGCAATTATACTCCAATAAAGATCTATTTTAAAAAATGTTAATATGACAAAAGAACTTGCCAGAAAGCTCTATAGGATCAATAAATTTAATTTCTTTTTGGCAGATGTCAGTATATCTAATATCATTTTGCTTACTAAGAACATGTGTAAATGTATTTGTATCATTTTTATATTGTTGCGATGACAAATTACCACAAATTTAGTGGCTTAAACAGCACAAATATATTGTCTTATAGTTCCATAGGTCTTAAGACCAACACGGATCTCACTGGGTTAAGATCAAGGTGTCGGCAGGGAGATTCCTTTGTGGAGGCTTTAGGAGAGGATCTGTTTCCTTGCCTTTTCCATCTTCTAAAGGCTGCCTAATCTCTTTGGCTCATTCCCTCTTCTCCATCTTCAAAGCCAGTTCCATTAGGCTGAGTCCTCATGCTGTCATTGTCAGGGTTTTTTCTCTTCTGCCTTCCTCTTTCTGAAAGGCCCACCCATATAATATATGTTAACATCTCCCTCTCAAATCTAGCTGTTTTGTCACCTTAATTCCACTTGCAATCCCCTTTATCATGTAACAATGTATTCACAGTTTCTGAGGATTAGGACAGGTACGTCTTTGTGCTGCCTTTATTTTTACTACCACGGTGTGCCCCCGTCCCTCAAAGATTCACATATAAATACATTTACCCCATTCTAAATTTCCTAAAAGTCTCAACTAATTAGATCATCAAATCAAGTCCAAAATTGCATCTGTGTTTCATTAGTTCAAAAATTCAAAATCTCATCTCAATTGGTATGAGAGATTCTCTGGATATAATTCATCCTGGGTCACACCTCTCTCCATCTTTAAACTTGTGAAACTCAAGAAGTAAGTTTTTCTCCAAAAATACAATGTTGGGACATGCATAGGATATTAGTTATAGACATTTTGATTCAGAAAGGGAAAAACTGGGAGGAGAAAATAAATTCCCTGTCCCAAGCAGCTTCAAGATCCAGCCAGGTGAACATTTCTAGGACTGGTGTGGTTGCAAGCTCAGATGACCCTGAGTCCTCATTTCCTTATTCATGAAATGCAGTGCATGTTTGCAGCTTTTTTTTTTTGCGGTACGCAGGCCTCTCACTGCTGTGGCCTCTCTCGTTGCGGAGCACAGGCTCCGGACGCGCAGGCTCAGCGGCCATGGCTCACGGGCCCAGCCGCTCTGTGGCATGTGGGATCTTCCCGGACCGGGGCACAAACCCGTGTCCCCTGCATCGGCAGGCGGACTCTCAACCACTGCGCCACCAGGGAAGCCCTGCAGCTGATTTTTATCAGACTACGTACAACTTGTAGAATTTTGGTAGTCTGACAGCCTTCTTTCATTCTGTACTCTATCGTACATTTCAGTTCCAGCTGGTAGAGTTTCTGTTGATACTGTATGAAACTTGTGGATCTACAAGGTATGTCATGGAGATTCACTCCATTAGACAAGAGACAGTCTTTCAAGATTGTCTTTGATGTCTTTTCTATAAAATCTCATATCCGTAGTTGTCTCCTGCTGAGATAATTCAGGGAATATCTGAATCACATAGTTAATTTTTTCAAAGAGACTGTGTGTGACTGAATACACTGACCTTTTGATCTTCCTGATCTTTCTGAGGTGTTAGCAAAAGATTGCCCAGCCAACTCTTAGTTCATATTCTGGAGGACACTTTTCTGACAGTGGGAATCTTAATTTTAGTGTCTTTTTGATCTGAACAGGCAAAGGATTTTCTAAATCATCAAGTCTGAGTTCCTTTTTCCTTTTCACAATTTACTGTAAGCAGGAGGAAGAAACTTGGCCACATCTACAACATTTTGCTTGGTATGTTTCTCATCTGGAAGTACAGTTTCATCATTTAAAGTTCTGCTTGCCACATAACTGTAGAATTTTGTGAAGCTTTCTACCCTAAGTAACAAGGATCCTCTTTTCTCCAGTTTCCAATAATATTTTCCTCATTTACTTCTGATCCCTCCCTAGCACTACCTCTCACATCCATATTTCTACTAACAAGTGTTTGTGATGAATTAAGTATTCTTTGAGGTAATAGATGTTTTATTTACCATGCTTCTTCCTTTTATCTGATCCCTCACTGGCAGAGTTTTTAATATCCATGTATCTACTAAGAGTCTGTTCAAGGGACTCTAAGGTTTTTCTGTTATGCTCCTTAATATTCTTCCAGCCGACTCCAAAGCCACGCCCACCTCTTTAGCTATTTGAAATAGAAGAACCCCACTTCCAGGTACCAAAATCTGTATTAGTTCTGCGTTGTTGTTGTGACAAATTATCACTGATTTACCTTAGAACAGCAAAAATTCATTATTTCACAGTCTAGAGATCAGAAGTCCAAAACAGATCTCTCTAGGCTAAGATCAAGGTGTTGGTAAGGTGATTCCTATCTAGAGGCTCTAGGAGAAAAACTGTTTCCTTGTATTTTCCAGTTTTTAGAGGCTGTCCGTTTTCCTTGGCTTATTCTCTCCTTCCTCCATCTTCAAAGCCAGTAATGCCAGGCTGAGTCCTTCTCATATGGCCATCTGTCTGGTTTCTCTCTTATGCTTCTCTCTTCCATTTATAAAGACACTTGACATTATATTGAGCCCACTCAAATAATCCAGGATAATATCCCTAGCAGGTCATCTGATTAGCAACCTTAATTTCACCTGCAATCATAATTCCTCTTTTCCACATGGCCTAACATAATCACAGGTTCTGGGAATTAGAACATGGAAATCTTTGGGAATCATTATTCTGCATACCATAGTATTAAAATCTCATAACCATTCTGTATACCAAAACAGTACTCAGAGTTACTTAAACCTGAGAATTGACTTAAAACTCTGTCTGGAGTTGGGAGATAATAAGGTAAATAATCCCCTTCCTAACCTAACCAATAAAAATAAAAATAGGAATCACTGATAATATTATGAATGAAAGAGGGAAAATTACTCTTAGAGATTAGAAGAATTATAATGCAATACTTTTTAGAGTCATATAAATTAAATGAAACAAATAATTTCCTTGGATAATACATAAGCCATGACCTGGATTACTGCCTTGAGACCTGAAGTAGGTCAGGAGACAAGTAAGAAATAAAACATGGAGATAACTAAATTATGTAATCGTACCAAGAACAAGAATTTCCTTTTACTGTAGCAAGGTACACCGAACTCCTTAGTTTAAGCCTGGAATTGTATAAAATGCATCAAGCTTGTGCTTCTTGGATCTTTAATTTGCAAATTCCTTACCCAGCATTGGCTAATGAGGTGCTCAAATGTGCCAAAATATAAACCATATGATGCTAAAAGAGTCTGTAGACTTGGGTGTCAAAAGGCAAAGTGGAGGGTGCTTTTGAGAACTGGGGATGAAAAAAGAGTTTGTGTGAAAGGCTGCAGATTAAATGGTAGATTTTGAATCATTTCCCCCAACTTCATCCTGTAATGCTATCAGCCTGGTTTATGCCACCAGGAGTTTGTTCTCTATAAGAGAAATTAAATAACCACATAGAAAAATCACTAGATGTTTTAAAATCCAAGACTCCCATAAGAAAATAGCCATCTTGCTACCTGATTACCTTATAGTGAACCCCAAGAGTTGACAGGCCCTAGCCTGTCATACCAAGCTTCCAACCAGCTTGTTAATGTCTCATCCTTAAATAGGAAGGGATAGGGCTTCCCTGGTGGTGCAGTGGTTGAGAGTCCACCTGCCGATGCAGGGGACACGGGTTCGTGCCCCAGTCTGGGAAGATCCCACGTGCCGTGGAGCGGCTGGGCCTGTGAGCCATGGCCACTGAGCCTGTGCGTCTGGAACCTGTGCTCCACAACGGGAGAGGCCACAACAGTGAGAGGCCCGCATACCGCAAAAAAAAAAAAAAAAAAAAAAAAAAAAAAAGTATGAAGGGATAGTCATATTTGAGGAAAGAGTTCAACAAGAAAGTGAAAAACAAACAAACAAAACAAAAAGAAATAACATAGTTAATGGTGAGAATCTGCACATTAAAATTAACTGTCCTGTACAAGTAATATTATCAAAGAGGGGAGACAAGATAATTGATCTGCAAAATAAATTTAAAAGGGAACAGTCATACAGAAAGAATGAGCTCTTAGAGGTTAAAAATATTATTGCCAAATGAGAAATTTAGTATAAGTTTTGGAATATAAGTTTAAAGGTGTCCCCAGAAAATAGTATAAAAGATAAGAATATTTTTTTATAAATAGGAGAGAAAATATCAGAAACCTGGAGGATAAATCCAGTAGATTCATTTTATAACAGGAGTTCAAGAAAAAAAGAGATAACATGAGATAACACATGGAAATTTCTCAGAATAGAGAGATACAGGTATTCATTATTAAAGGAACCCCAAAAATAAAAGCAATGCATGAAAATAGATTCATACCATGGGTGAAAGATTAAAGAAAAAAAGTCTGATAGTATACAAATTAACTGTTTTCAGAAAGGTAACTGCTTTTTAACAAGTTTTCAACTCCTTAAAAACTCTAAGGAAACATTATTTTCAACCAAGAATTAAATAAACAGCTATATTAACAATAAAATGATAAGGTAGAATAAATGTATTTTCAGAAAATAAGTATATTTTCAAAGAGTCACAAATTTCATCTCCTATTCACTCTAAGGAAGTTATTTGATGATATGTTCAGCAGAACAAAGAGTGCAAACAAAGAAGAAACAAACAAAAGATTTGGAATTCAAGAAAGAAGGATTCCAATACAGGAACTCTGAGAAAGAAGCTCTCAGGATGACAGATGTGCTGTTGTTCTTTGGTGATCACATGCTCATTCTTAAAACAATTATTGTGCTTAGGTTAATGCAGTGGTTTGATTAGCCAGACTTGGTCCAGCAACTCCACGCTCATCACTCTACCTGAGTAGGATGTTGGGCTGAACTCAAAATCACAGAATCCTGAGTGAGAGAGGTGGGACAGCAGAGCCCCACTTTGCTGGAGAAGAGAAAATTGGAATATAAACACCAGATGAGTTATGCCATATTTATAGCAATTTTTGTTTTTAATTTTTATTTTGGTGGAAAATTGGAATATTACACCATTATAGAGCAAATAACTTATTGCTTTTTATAAAGTTGATTCCGTGTATCACTGATGATAGTCTTATTTACAACCCTTATAAAATGTTTTCCCTCAGAATTTGGAGAGTGGAGATAGCATCAGTGACTTGATACCGGACAACCTCCTAACTCCCCACCCAATTGTGATATAAACATTCCATTTGTGGGAAAGGTGACATGGAGCTAGAAGAAATATCTGCTATAGTTTCTACAATGACTCCTTTGCAGGATTTTACTGTTTATAAAAGGTTGTTTCTCAGCCTTGGACCTGTCTTTCCTATGTCGTGGAATTCTCCAGTGTGTGAGTGGTGGGAGGTATAGCCCTACCTGGACACCCCTCACCCCCCGCCTTTGGCCTTTCACCCTCAAAGCAGCAGAGGAGAAACCCTTCTTTTCCTATCAAGGAGGCAGCCAGATCCCAGTGATAGTTTCTCTTTTTAATGATTTTGGTTTTTGAGTGAGTGTCAGAAAGACACATGAAAGCTGAGATTTGATTTGTGGCTATTAGGTCTGTGGTCAGTGGTGGGACTTGTAAGTAGTGGCAACACCTTAGTCTTTTTTGTCTAGATTATTTTTGCTACAAAGCCTCCTTTGGATTTATCCTGTTTGCTTAGCTTAATCTTCTGATTTTCATGTAAGCTGTAGCATCTACCTGACTTCTTGTCAAATATTCCCTTTCCCTCCAATATGATAGGTTTCTGTTTCTTGCAGCTAAAACTTCTGAGGAACAATTATGTTATTGCTTAGTCATTATTATTTTTTTTTATTGCCAGAATTCAAATACTACAGTTCCCTGAATAAATTTCTGAAGTTTTATGCATATTAGAAGAGCATGAAAATTACTTAGAAAAAGACTTCCTTGGCATTTCTGTCCTTTAGGCTGATCAAAGGTAGTACAGCTAATGTTATCATTGACTGTCATTTTAGTAATTCAGAATTTAAAGTCATATATTTTTTTAGAAAATAAAACAGCACAAAATAAGCCTTCATAAGACAACGTTAAAACATTTATGCTGCATTACAGTGTTAAAACATTTATGGTGCATTACAGTATTGAATGTCAATATTTGAAATATTCTTTTTGCATGAATTTATACTTCATTACTCATTTGAATTTTCATTAATAAATCAGTTCTGTTCCTTGTTAATACAAGACAGTCATTGCCAGATAATCCACAGTATTTTATAGAGCTGAGGCCTTTGGGGTTATCACATGGGCATTTATCTTATTAACAGACTCTTACTTTAAGAGCAAAAGAAAGGGGAAGATACTGAAAACAACTCTGGGTATGTACCCAGAGCTCTGACTTATTGAAAAAGCATTTTCTTCCGTTAAAGTACAGTATTAGCAGAATGAAGTAGAGAAAGCCAAAATTTAGTGGATAAAATATACCTATGATATTTATCTGAGTAGAAGTATAGCAAAGGAGAGTTTAGCTACAGACATCTTGGTTAAAATGTGCTCACAGGAAATTCTTTATATTCATTAGTAATGTGTTTTTATGCCTAAAAACTTCAGAATATCCATACATATTGAAAACTGTATTCATAATATGAGTCTAGGGATACTGATGAAAGTATATCTCTAGAGGCAATGTTAAGAAGGAGGGAGGGATCTGGAGATCCACCACTGACCCCATGGCCCCTTCCTGACCTTGCAAATCCTACTTAATCTCTTAGTGCTTCGGTTTCCACGGCTACAACAGGGAATAATAATAGCTTTTGCACAGCAAAGGAAACCATAAACAAGACCAAAAGACAACCCTCAGAATGGGAGAAAATATTTGCAAATGAAGCAACTGACAAAGGATTAATCTCCAAAATTTACAAGCAGCTCATGCAGTTCAATAACAAAAAAAACAAACAACCCAATCCAAAAATGGGCAGAAGACCTAAATAGACATTTCTCCAAAGAAGATACACAGATTGCCAACAAACACATGAAAGAATGCTCAACATCATTAATCATTAGAGAAATGCAAATCAAAACTATAATGAGATATCATCTCACACCAGTCAGAATGGCCATCATCAAAAAATCTAGAAACAATAAATGCTGGAGAGGGTGTGGAGAAAAGGGAACACTCTTGCACTGCTGGTGGGAATGTGAATTGATACAGCCACTATGGAGAACAGTATGGAGGTTCCTTAAAAAAACTGCAAATAGAACTACCATATGACCCAGCAATTCCACTACTGGGCATATACCCTGAGAAAACCATAATTCAAAAAGAGTCATGTACCAAAATGTTCATTGCAGCTCTATTTACAATAGCCAGGAAATGGAAGCAACCTAAGTATCCATCCTCGGATGAATGGATAAAGAAGATGTGGCACTTATATACAATGGAATATTACTCAGCCATAAAAAGAAACGAAATTGAGTTATTTGTAGTGAGGTGGATGGACCTAGAGTCTGTCATACAGAGTGAAGTAAGTCAGAAAGAGAAAGACAAATACCATGTGCTAACACATATATATGGAATTTAAGAAAAAAAAAATGTCATGAAGAACCCAGGGGTAAGACGGGAATAAAGACACAGACCTACTAGAGAATGGACTTGAGGATATGGAGAGGGGGAAGGGTAAGCTGTGACAAAGTGAGAGAGTGGCACGGACATATATACACTACCAAACATAAAATAGATAGCTGGTGGGAAGCAGCCGCATAGCACAGGGAGATCAGCTCGGTGCTTTGTGACCACCTAGAGGGGTGGGATAGGGAGGGTTGGGGGGAGGGAGACGCAAGAGGGAAGAGATATGGGAACATATGTATATGTATAACTGATTCACTTTGTTGTAAAGTGGAAAGAAACTAACACACCATTGTAAAGCAATTATACTCCAATAAAGATGTAAAAATAAAATAAAAAAATAAAATAATAATAGTACCTAAACATAGGATTATTGTGAAGATAAAGTGTGAATACTTGTAAAGCTGGGCATGTAATAACTAACCATCACATTTTAACTACTGTTATTCATGACTTGATAAAATATCATGCAAAGTTTAACTGTCTATATAAATTTTTGTATGATATGTATATATTTCAAAAATTCATACATGATGTCTTTCATCTCTTCATTCTATTTTTTAAACATTTGGTTCCTTATATTCTCCAATAAATTATGAACAAAGATTTTTATATCAACAGAACAGTTTCACAGTTGCCTAGAGAATTTTCTTTATTAAAATAAAATTGGCAAATTCTGGGAGAGAGAGGAATGCAGTAGACTTTCTTTGTCAAGAGTTCTTCATAGCTGTCCTCATATCTGAAGTGTAGGCAGGCATTAAATGATTTTATTGAGTACATTATGTAAAAAATGTTGGTAAAGAATGTTTTAACTGTTCGTAAATGAGTGTAATACATTATGCAGAAAAGAATCCCTAATAAAGGAAGCAGTGGAAGCAATTACAACATTTACATAAGTTGAAAATGTTCATATGGTCTTAACAAATCACGTTTCCCCCAGAAAAACTAAGAATGGGAATAGTATGGGCGGAAATGAAAAGTTTTAGTCAATTGTTGAAAAGTTAATATTCTGCTTCTTGTCTTTCACTCTTCAAATGAAAGCCTTTGGGCAAACATAAATGTGTCTGTACCTAAGAATCTATTTATTTTCAGTTATAATTTCTAGCATGAATTTTCTCTGGGAATGTTACCAAAACAGAAATTTCTTCTATTGGCTCACACTATTTGAAAAAAATCACTTAGTACAGCAAAAGTAAGGGTGGTTTTTACATTTACTAATCACAGGCTTTTCCCATAGTGGAGCACAGGATACAAGTGGGAGAAAGGGGAGTTCTAGTAATCAGTCAAGAACGATGCAGAATAAAGGGAGGGATCAGAGGATAGAAAACTACTGATTGAATCTCTTCTATTGGCTTAGGTGACCGAGGTACCTAAGTAACCAACACACACATAAACACACACACACACAATGCAGCCTTGACTTGTTAGTGGGTTGTCCACATTGCATGAACTCACTAGCACAGACGATTGCTTCATCCTTTGCACGGCTTTTTCTGCACAGCTGTGGCTGTGGACACTTCAAGGTTCTGTGAGCTCTCCTACAGTTTACAACCTTACAAGGGTGTTTTTCTACCAGCAGAACATTGGCCATAAATGTCTATTAGTCAAAATAACTGCGGCAGTTTTATAAGGCCTGTGAGTGCATGTTTCCCAGTCTGCTTCTCCTTAAATTACTAAGAATGCAAAAATAACCAATAGTTTGACCTCTTAAATCACAAATTGGATAGGCTTACCATTAAAATATATTGTGAATGTGTTTCCCATTATTTAGCTCATTTAACATGTTCAGCAGAAAAATTCAAATATTTTGAGTTGGTTATTTTTTTTTCACTTCACAGAAGGTGTGAGATGATTTTTCCAAGCCATCAAAGGATATTTAAAAGACTAGAATACAATTGGAATGTTGCTAATAGGTTGTCATTAACCATATGCATAAAAGATAAAGAATTTAAAAGATGCAGTAGGTTCAGAAATTATTTGGTTTTGTGTTATTCATTTTGATAGTCCTCACTGTGGAAAGTTAGCATAACTTGTTCAGTATGAAAAGTTATATTACTACAGTTGACCCTTGAAAAACATGGGTTTGAACTGAGCCACTTATACATAGATTATTTTCAATAAATACATACTACGGTACTAAATGTCTGAGGTTGGTTGAATTCATGGTTGTGGAACTGTGCATATGGGGGTCCGATTGTAAAGTTATACTCAGAGTTTCTACTGGTGGGTTCTCACCCCTAAGCCCTATGTTGTTCAAGGGTCAGCTATAAGTCATGTCCATAGAGTGAAAAAGAGGGGTCTAGAATGTAAAAAGTATTAACCGGCAAGTTGAAGAATGACCAATAATAAATGGAGGAAAAATTATTAGAAATCCAACATAAACTTCAAGTTTATCTATATTTCATATGAATATTAGAATGCTGAATAGTATAAGTGAGTATATTCATCTGATTTTTTTCTTTCCTAAATAAAGTTGATGCCTTTTATCTTCAATTTAATTAACCTGAAAAATATTTGAAAACCTAAGGAAATCATGTACATTTTAAAAAGCAGTCTTTGGTGTTAATTTCTGTGTATGCTTAGGATTTTCTCTGATATAGTTGAAAATGCTATAATAAGTGTGGAATAAAATGTTTGATGTGTGAGTTACAAGATCTGGTCACCAAGTAGCAATGTCATGTCAGAGATAATCTTTGATGGTAAAGTGACCCGTCAGAATTAATTACTATCAACTAGAGTTCAAAGATGTATTGACTAGCTGGAAAGATGACCAGGCAGAATAGCATCAGTTCAGATATTCTTGTCACACACAGCTGAGATCTGGTCTACATTCTAGCATTTCATTCAATATATTGTAATTCAGATTTAAAGGGGGAGGATTTTAAAGGGCGTGTCTGTTTAATCTCAGCCTGCAAAAAATACAAAGATTACTTATATGAATACTGTAATTTGTAATTTACTTATCAAGAATTAACACATGAAGAGGATGTATTTGTTTATTACAGTTTTGAAAACAAGCATTCCTTTATGTAAAAGACAGTAGACTTTTATTTTTATATTGCTATTGCTGGATCATTCATGGATTTCTTAAAGTATAAGCTGATCTCTTTCCCTGGGTTCTTAAATACCCCCTGTGACACTTCCCTCAGATTAAGCTCCTCTGTGCAAGATCTTTCCAACATACCCTGACATTCCAACATTTTTTTTTCTACTGCCTGAAAAATAATGCTGGAGCAGTGAGAAGATCTAATTACTGTACAGTAGGTTACATTTGAGAGGAGAGCATTACATAGATACAAAACACTATTATTAGAAGATTAAATCCTGAACTTAAAGTAAGGGAGTCTTTTCCCCTTTGTTTCATCTTGAGAAATGTGAAGTGGCTTATAATAAGCCAAAGGAAATGAAAGCATTGATGAGAGAGAGAGAGGCTTGCAGGTGGTTGATAACGGCCAAGATTGCCTGCAGCTTATCGATGAGCCACACATAGTGCTGCTGCAAACCTGTATTTTATTTCAGAAAGCATGACATAAAGGTAAAAATGTGTTCCATTAAAATCAGATTCCAAATGTGTTTCATTAAAACAAGATTTTGCAAGCTATCCAGATGAGGTGTAGCTCCTCGTAGACAGAAAATTGAAGCATGTAAAGTTTCTCAGTGAATAGATAAAAGTTGTCTGTGTCTTCTTTGAATTGGTCATTTGTCATTTACAGTTCCTCTTTTTAAAGGATAATAATAGTGGGTAAAGACCTCAACAATAAAATTATGGCAACTGTTACTGTTTAAATAACCTAGTACTATCAGCCAAAAGAAAGACTTAAAGAGAAGTAGTGGATTTAGCAGCTTTCAACTATGCAGTCCCCATTTGTGTTTTGTCAGAAACAAAACCACTAATGTGAGCTAGAGCAGGACAGCCTAGTAGTTAATGTAATGGTATTCTTACAGCAAATGTGAAGCATTGATTCTGTGTTTTAAAATGAATGTTTTGTTGCTCTTATACTAAAAAAGCTCTGATATAATTATTTGTTTTTAAAGCAATTTTGATCTAAAATATGCATAACAGCCCTTTCCAGCTTCTTTCTCTCTCTCTCTTCCTCTCATTTTGAATGTATATTGTGGTTATATGATTGTTGTAAGAAGCATTTTTCGGTACACTTAAAATGTATATTATTATTTCCACCTCCTCCCTAATACACATACACACACACACACACACACACACACACACACTTCAATTAAGTGGATTTTAGTTAATGGGGTAAACCAATAGCTCACTTGAGTTCTAAAGGGTTTCTCAATACTTTATGTATAGCCTAGTTCAGGATAAAATGAAAACGAATTGGAACAATATATAGCTTTCTCTATTGTATTATTAACTGTACAGAAATCCTTGATGAATTACTACCTGTCAGGATATTTTGTGGTGCCAATAGACTCTTTAATTAGATTAGAAGTTAACAACTAGTTTAATCTTTTTTGTAGAACATTTTAGTTCATTTCTTTCACATTTTTGTTTCTACGTATTAGATTGAAAGCACTATGTTTCTTACACTTCAGAGTCAATACCTTACCTAGAAATTATCCTTACCATAAAGGAATTAAATCCTGTTATTATATTTCCATTCCTGCTACTTTAAAATTACATTTGAAGATATAAGGCGTACTGATCAGCCGTTAGGGCTTTGAGCTGGTGGTCTCACAGTGCACAAGCAAGAGACCTGTGAGAGGTTGCTTAACGTCTATTTTACTCAGTTTTTTCCACTGTAAAATGGAAAAAATAACACCTACTTCACAGTATTATGATAAAAATTAAATGAGGTAATTCGTAAAGTACTTAACAGAGAAGTTAGCTCCATCTTGAAGGAAGAGGTACGGAGAAGTGAGGGGCAGTTTTGTGAGCAGAAAGGAAAGACTCCGGTCTGTGCACTAGAATGTATAATATATCTGGGGAACTGCAGACCAAGTGCTTCACCTGCTGTCTCTGCTCAGGTGGATATAATTAATAAATCCTCTAACTGAAATTCAAGTTAACCTCTCTTGTACCATTGATCAACATCCCTGCACAGAGGACACAAAGATGGAGTAAATGTGGAGGCTCCCTTTGCTATTACCACATGCGTAAGCTGGCTGGTTGCTTAGACCGTTCTCCTTATTCTAACTATGAGAGGATTGGGCTCCTGGGAGAGAATACCAAAGTGATCATCAACACCTGAACATACTAAGTGCATAATGTGCGCATATTTCACTGTTGACATGGTGCTTGTCCACCTGCGCGCTTCAAGACCATTCCTGCTGAGAAGAGGGACGGAAGGAGTGATCTTGGCGATTCCTACAGGCATCTCACATTTCCACAGAAAGAAAGTGAGTTAAAATTGTAAAAGCAGTTGCTTTTGTTGGGTCCACAGACAAACAAAAAGCCAAAATAAGTCCTAAATCAGGAAATGGGTATTCTGTGTTCTAGCTTGACTACAGAATCCCAGTGTACAAGCCAGTTAATCTATCTGAATCTCAGCTTTTTATATATAAATTCAAAATTGTGGATTAGTGTATCTTTAAGGTCCCATCTGGGTCCAGAATGGTAGCAAAATATAGCTGTGGCACAGCTAAAAGTACCAGTGACTAAGCTGGGTCCTGTTAATGGCCGGTCAGCTTACCTTCCAATAGGATTTTGAGACATGACTGTCCCTCCCATTAATGAAGGGAAGAAAATAAGTTTAATACAGATGGACCTCGTCCTTTCACTCATATAGCACACTGGCAAATGTCCCAGCAAAACCTGTGTTCTCAACCACATTATGCGGTGGAGACAATTTTACCTGCTGGCAGGCTCTTTATCTAAAATTGATAGGTCATATGTAATGAATCAAAATGACACTTGACAACTCAGAGTTTAGTAACAATTCCAGTGTTTACATATTTTACTGAACTTTTATCTCTAAAAAAAAAAATCTGGAAATCTCATGAAAGAAGATTTTCTCTTTGTTGGTTTTTCAAGTACATAAAACTGCAGTAAAGCAAAGGCAATGGAAAACAGCCTTTGGCCTGAGACTTTTCTCTGCTTCCTAATTTTAGCCAACTCAAAAGCTTGTCTTACACAATTGTGGAAACAGTGAGTCTGGTGTTAGACTAATCAAGAACTGTAGAAAGACTAGAATGAATAAAATAAGTTAGTCATGAAGTGTTTTTGAACTTTCATGTAGGTTTGGGTTTCAGTTCATCTTGGTAATGAAAATTCCAATATGTTTAGATTTTATGTAACCTGATTTATCAACCATATTAGAATTCAAATTATCTGTTTCTAAAGTGTAACTGTGTTCACCTTTATGCCTTTTCTCCAAAATGTGAGAAGTATAGAGAGTAAATTTCATACAGTTATATGTATCAAAATTGAAATTGAAACTAATTGAAATTTTAAGTGCTTAAATGATCTGTATTATTATAAAGTTATAAACTGGTATAATCAAATATTTCTAGGGACCAAAAATAACATTTTTCTCTGAGGAATTTGGTAAAATACAGTGTAGTCACATTAATATAAGTTCATTTCTTCCCTGAAAGAAAAAAATCAAGGAAATAACAACAGGTGCTGGGCTAAGTAACAGTCTCTAGTGATTATAAAAAATAACAGTGAAAAGTTTTAATGGGAAAACTCTAAGTGCTAGAAGCATTGGAAGAGCAGATTGAAGATTAGAATTAGAATCCGCATGGGAAAGAGAGAGGTAAATTCTTTACCATAAATCAAATAGATATTTAATTTGAAATCAAACATGAACCTGAACATGTGTCATATAATCTGGCTAAATACACCTGGGTTTTATTAAGATGGTGTGAGCCAAAGACCACAGTGTTTTAGACAAGCTTGAGCAAATCCTCTGCTAAAGAGAAAAACAAACATACTATATGTCTTACTCTTGGCAAATAAAACCCCCAAACTCCAACTCATCAACTTCAAGGAATTGATGGACTGAATTTCCAAACAGGCACACTATATTTGGAAATCAGTACTGTACAACGTTGAACAGCACACATTTTAAAGTGATATAGTCTTGGGTTCAAATCCGGACATTTCTACTCACTGTATGATTTTAAGCAGCTTCTTGTCACTTCAGTTTCTTCATTGTAAAATGTGTACTATTATAGTTCAGTGTTATAGGATTGTTATGTAAAATAAACGTGTGTCAAATGCCTAGTACAATGCCTGTACAAAATAAGATCTTCATAAATAATGGCTACTTTTATTTTTATTGTAAATTGAGTGTTAATTTAGTGCCATTTAGACTCTTTTAATTCATGGAATACTTTACGTTAAAAGAAACGTAGAACTATATACCTCTTCTCAATTTGCCATTTCATATATCCTAACGAATACAACTCTTTAAGAAGTTTTCATGGTAATCTTTTTAGATTTTATTTTACTATTCTTTCTTGTTTATAGAAAGGTTACTCGAATAAGGCTTTTGTACAGATTTACCAATTGTTTACATTTCTACCTCATTTTTCAGTTCTTTTTTATTGAAGTATAGTTGATGTACAATATTATATGTTTCAGGTATACAATTTAAGGTGTACAACATAGTGATTTGAAAGTTTTAAAGGTTATATTCCATATATAGTTATAAAATATTGGCTATATTCCGTTTTGTACAATATATCTTGTAGCTTATTCATTTTATACGTAGTAGCTTATACCTATTTTACCCCATTTGTTTTATGTTCTCTCTCTCCACACACACACACACACACACATCTACACACACACACACATACACACACATTTTCTGTGTATTCTAAAAACATTTAAAAGTAAGTTGGAGAGAGTGCGCTGTTTTATTCTAAATGCTTCAGTGCATATTTCCTAAGAATGTGGTCATTCCTTTACATCACCTCAGTTTAGCAGTCAAACAGGAAGTGTAACATTGATATGATACTGTTGTCCAATCCACAGTCCATACTCACATTTGATTAGTTGTTTCAGTTATATCCTTTATAGCTATTTTTTCCCAGTCCAGGATCCAATCTAGGGTCATAAATTATATTTTGTTTTCATGTCTCTTTAGTCTCTTTTAATCTGGAAGAGTTCCTCAGCCTTTTTTTTTCTTTTTATATTTTTTATTTAGTGATAGTTGGCATACAATATTATATTAGATTTAAGTATATAATATAATGATTTGACATTTATATACATTACTAATTGATCACCGTGTAAGTCTAGTAACCATCTGTCACCATACAGAGTCATTTCAGTATTATTGACTATATTCCCTATGCTGTATATTACATACCTGTGATTATTTATTTTGTAACTGGAAGTTTGCATCTCTTAATCCCTTTCACCTATTTCACCCAACCTGCCACCTCCCTCCCCTCTGGGAACCATCTGTTTGTTCTCTGTATCTATAAGTCTGTTTCTGTTTTGTTTTGTTTGTTTTTTAGATTCCCCATATTAGTGAAAACATACAGTATTTGTCATTCTCTGTCTGATTTATTTCACATAGCATAATACCCTCTATGTCCATCCATGTTGTTGCAAATAGCAATATTTCATTCTTTTTTATGGCTGAGTAATATATTCCATCGTATGCATATACACCACATCTTTTATATCCATTCATCTATTTATGTGTACTTTGGTTGCTTCTGTATCTTAGCTATTGTAAATAATGCTGCAGTGAACGTAGGCACGCATATATCTTTTCAAATTAGTGTTTTCATTTTCTTTGGATAGATACCCAGAAGTGGAATTACTGGATCATATGGAATTACTGGATCATCATCAATAGAATTAAAAATTCTATTTTTAATTTTTTGAGGAACCTCCATACTATTTTTCATAGAACCTGCACCAATTTGCATTCCCATCAACAGTGTATGAGGGTTCCCCTTTCTCTACATCCTTGTCAACACTTGTTATTTCTTGTCTTTTGGATAATAGCCATTCTGACAGGTGTGAGATGGTATCTCACCATGGTTTTGATTTGCATTTCCCTGATGGTTAGTGATGTTCAGCATATTTTCATGTGTCTATTGGCCATTTGTATGTTTTCTTTGGAAAAATGTCTATTCAGGTTCTGTGCCCATGTTTTAATTGGATTTTTTGTTGTTGTTTAGACTGAGTTGTATGAGTCATTTACATATTTTGGATATTAACCCCTTATCAGATATATTACTTGCAAATAACTTCTCCCATTCTGTAGGTTGGCTTTTCATTTTGTTGATCATTTCCTTCCTGTGCAAAAGCTTTTTAGTTTGAGGTCGTCTCATTTGTGTATTTTTGCTTTTGTTTCCCTTGCCTGAGGAGATGAATCCAAAAAGTATTGCTAAGACTGGTGTCAAAAAGTGTACTGCCTGTGTTTTCTTCTAGGCATTTTATGGTTTCAGGTCTTATATTTAAGTCTTTAAGGCAATTTGAGTTTATTTTTGTATATGGTGTAAGAAAGTGGTCTAGTTTGATTCTTTTGAATATACCTGTCCAGTTTTCCCAACAGCGTTTACTGAAGAGAATGTCTTTCCCCCATTATATAGTTTTGGATCCTTTATCATAAATTAATTGATCATATAAGGATGGAGTTATTTCTGGGCAGTCTATTCCGTTTCATTGATGTATGTGTCTGTTTCTGTGCCAGTACCATACAATTTTGATTACTATGGCTTTATAGTATAGTGTGAAATCAAGGAGCATGACACCTCCAGGCTTCTTGTAAGATTGCTTTGGCTATTTGGAGTCTTGTTGTTCCAAACCAATTTTGGGATGACTAGTTCCAGTTCTGTAAAAAATGCCATTGGCATTTTGATGGGGATTGTTTTGAATCTGTAGATTGCTTTGAGTAGTATGGATATTTTAACCACATTAATTCTTCCAGTCCATGGCCCCAGTATATCTTTCTATTTATTTGTGTTGTCTTTAATTTCCTTCATCAGCATCTTACTTTCAGAGTACAGGTCTTTCACTTCCATGGTTAAACATATTCCTAGTTATTTTATTCTTTTTGATGCAATTGTAAGTGGGATTGTTTCCTTAATTTCTCTTTCCGATAGTTTTTATTAGTATATAGAAATGCAACAGGTTTCTATATATTGATTTTGTATCCTGCAACTTTACTAAATTCATTTATTAGTCCTAATATTTTTTGGTGGAGTCTTTAGGGTTTTCTATATACAGTATCATGTCATCTACAAATAGTGATAGTTCTGCTTCTTCCTTTTCAATTGGATTTCTTTTATTTCTTTTTCTTGTTTCAGTGCTGTCACTTGGACTTAAAATTCTATGTTGAGTAAAAGTGGCAAGAGTGGACATGCTTGACTTGTTCCTGATATTAGAAAAAATGCTTTCAGCTTTTCACCACTGAGTATGATGTTGGCTTGGGGTTTGTCATATATGAACTATATTATGTTGAAGTATGTTCCCTCTATACCACTTTGTTAAGAGTTTTTATTGTAAATGGATATTGAATTTTGTCAAATTCTTTTTCTGCATTGACTGAGATAGTCCTACAATTTTTATCCTTTGCTTTGTTAATGTGATGGATCACATTGATTGATCAGTGGATATTGAACCATCCTTCCATCCCTGGAGCAAATCCCACTTGATCATGGTGTATGATCCTTTTAATGTATTGTTGAATTCAGTTTGCTGATATTTCGTTGAGGATTTTTGCATCTGTGTTCATCAGGGATATTGGCCTGTAATTTTCTTTGTAGTGTCTGGTTTTAGTATCAGGGTAATGCTGGCCTCGTAGAGGGAGTTTGGAAGCATTTCTTCCTTTTCAGTTTTTTGGAATAGTTTGAGAAGGCTAGGTATTAAATTCTTTTTCAAATGTTTGGTTGAATTCCCCTTTGAAGCCATCTGTACCAGGACTCTTGTTTGTTGGGAGTTTTAAAATACTGATTCAATTTCAATGCTAGTGATTAGTGTGTTCAGACTTTCTATTTCTTCCTGATTCAATATTGGAAGATTATACATTTCTAGTAATTTATCCATTCCTTCTAGGTTGCCCAATTTTTTGGTGTACAGTTGTTTACAGTAATCTCTTATGATCCTCTGTATTTCTGTCGTGTCAGTTGTAACTTTTCCACTTTCATTTCTGATTTCATTTACTTGGGCCTTTTTTTTTTTTTTTTTTGAGGAGACTGGGTAAAGTTTTATTGATTTTGTTTCTTTTCAAAAAAGCAACTCTTAGTTTCACTGATCTTTTCTATTGTTTTTTTTTAGACTCTATTTCATTTGTTTACACTCTGATCTTTATTAATTATTTCCTTTATTATTTATTTCCTTCAAAGCCTGACTTTGGGCTTTGTTCATTATTCTTTTTCTAGTGCATTTTGGTATAAGGTTAGATTATTTATTTGAGATCTTTAGATCTTATTTCCTGGGGTAATGTTGTATCACTATAAACTTCCCTGTTAAAACAGCTTTTGCTGTGTCCCATAGACTTCAGAAGGTTGTTTCCATTTTTATTTGTCTTAAGGTATTTTTTAATTTCCTCATTGATTTATTCATTGACCATTGGTTGTTTAGTAGCATGTGGATTAGCTTTCACATGTTTGTGGGTTTTTTTCAGTTTTCTTCTTGTACATTTGACCCTTGAGCAATGTAGGTTTGAACTGCGTGGGTCTGCAGATTTCTTTTCAATAAGAATACGGTTGGCCCTCCATATCCATGGATGTAGAATCTGTGGCTATGAAGGGCTGACTGTAAGAGACTTGAAAATTTATGGATTTTTGTATCCATGGGAAGTCCTGGAACCAATCCCCTGTGGATACCAAGGGATGATTGTAACTGCTTTCTAGTTTCATATTGTCGTGGTTGAAAAGATATTTGATATGATTTCTTTCTTATTTCTTGTAGGCAGCATATAGATGGGTCCTGTTTTTTCATCCATTCAGCCACCCTACGTCTCTTGACTGAAGTAGTTGGTCCATTTAAATTTCAAGTAATTATTAATAGGTATGTACTTATTGCTATTTTGTTAATTGTTTTCTGGTTGTTTTTATAGTTCTTCTCTGTTCCTTTCTCCTTTTCTTGCTCTCTTCCCTTGTAATCATTATTTTCTTTAGTGTAAAATATGATGGCAAAAACGTAAAACATTGGAGGGAGTAAAAAATGAAGGGCTTTTATTAATAGAATTCACTCTATCTTGTTATATATGAACCTCATATATATATACCAGTGAAATTTTTTCTTTCATAATTTTCTTATTTCTAGTTATGGCCTTTTCTTTTCCATTTAAAGAAGTCCCTTTAACATTTCTTGTAAGGCTGGTTTAGTGGTGATGAACGTTTTTAGCTTTCGCTTGTCTGGGAAACAATCTCTCCTTCAGTTCTGAATGATAACCTTATTGGATAGAGAATACTTAATTGTAAGTTTTTTCCTCTCAGCACCCTGAATATATTGTGCTGTTCCCTTCTGGCCTGTAAAATTTCTGTTGAATAATTAGCTGATAGTCTAACATGGTTCCCTTGTACATAACTAGCTGTTTTCCTCCTGCTGCTTTTAAGATCCCCCTTTAACTTTTGATACTTTAATTATAATGTGTCTTGGTGTGGGTCTCTTTTGGTTCATCTGATTTGGGACTCTCTGTGCCTTTTGGACTTGGATATCTGTTTCCTTTGCCAGCTTAGGGAAGTTTTTGGCCAGTATTTCTTTAAGTAGGTTTCTCTGTCCCTTTCTCTCTCTCTTCTCCTCTGAGATCCCTATAATGAGAATGTTAGTAAACTTGATGTGTCAGAGGTCCCTTAAACTATCCTCATTTTAAAACTTTCTGTTCTCTTTCTACTGTTCTGATTTATTCATTTCCATTACCCTGTCTTCCAGATCTCTGATTTGTTCTTCTGCATCCTCAAATCTCCTGTTGATTCCCTCTGGTGTATTTTTCATTTCAGTTGTTGTATTCTTCAGTTCTGATTGATTCTTTTTATAATTTCTATCTCGTTCTTGAAGTTCTCACTGTGTTCATCCATTATTCTCCTGAGTTTGATGAGAATTTTTATGACTATTACTTTAAACTCTTTATCTGGTAATTGCTGATTTCTATTTCATTTAGTTCTTTTTCTAGGGTTTTGTCTTATTTTTTGTTTGGAAGGTATTTGCATCTTCATTTTGCCTGTGTCTCTGTGTTTGTTTCTATGTACTAGTTATATCAGCTATGTCTTCCAGTCTTAAAGTGGCCTTATGTAGAAGGTATTCTCTGGGGCCCACTGGCAAAATCCCTCCTGGTTACCAGAGCCACGTGTACCCAGTGTCTCTCCTGTGTGCGCTGCATGTATGCTCCTGTTGTGGTTGAGCTACAATTGCTGCAGGCATGCTGGTGGGCAGGGCTGGTCCCTTGGACCTGGAGCCACTTAGGAGGGGCACTGATGCCACCTGGGGCTGCCTACCAGGTTGGGTGGGGTGGGACCTGCACATTAACATTCACCAAATATGCTATCAGCTAAGCCATAGACAAGCTTCAATAAACTGAAAACAGTTTAAACTTACAGAGTATGTTTTCTGACTAGAAGGGAATTAAGTTAGAAATTAATAATAGAAAGATATCTGGAATTATCAAATATTAGGAAATTAAATGATATTTTGCTAAATAATCCATGGATTAAACAAGAAATTGCAAAGGAAATTATATTTCAAACTGGTTGAAAATGAAAATACAATATATCAAGTGTATTAAAATATGTGAAGTATTGCTAAATCAGTGCTTAGAGAAAAATTTATATCTTTAAATACTTTTATTAGAAAAAATAAATGATTTAATATCAGTGATCTAAAGTTCCAATTTAAGAAGCTAAAAAAGAAGAAATTAAAAACCAGTGTAAGTAAAAGAAAGGAAATAATAAATATAGTATCAGAAATCAGTTAAGTAAAAAATGGATAAATATTATAGAAAATCAGCTATCAATAAAATTATTAATCCTTTAATTAGACTGAGGAAGAAAAAGAAAGACGACACAGATTTCCAAAATCAGTTGTCTTTGACTTGCGTCTGTGATTCCTGGATTCCATATATTGCTGTTTTTGAATTTATGCCTTCATTTTGGTGATAGGCCATATCCACTAGCTTCCTGAGAAAAGGTCCATGGGGTATAAATGTTTTAAGATTTTGTGAGATGAAAATATATGTTTTTATCACCAAATTTGATTTGTAGTTTGAGAGATTATAGAATTCTAGATTGGAAACTAGTTTTCCCAAGAACTTTGAAAGCATTGCTGCTTGACTCCAGTATAACTTTAGAGATGTCTGGTGCCATTTGATGACATCAGTCTTTCATAGGTCAACTTTATTTTTTTCCTTCTAGAAACTTTCAGAATTTTCATTTGTCCCTATTTGTTCTTTTAAGTTTTTATTACACTTATTGAATCCATTCAGTCTGGAAACTCATTTTTCTCCAGTTCAAAGAAGACTTCCGTGTGTGTGTGTGTGTGTGTGTGTGTGTGTGTGTGTGTGCATGTGTGCGTGCGTGTGCATGCACGTGTGTTTTAAATTATAATCTACTTCCTTCTATTTGCTCTTATTTTTGCCTTAAAGAGCTCCTATTGGGTATTGGACCTCTGGATTAATAATATTTTTTGTCTCTTGATCTCTTTATCTGTTTGTTCTAATTTCCTGGAAGTTTCTTTAACTTTATCATCCAACCTTGTTGCAGTTATCTACTGCTGTGTAATAAACTACTCCAAACATAGCACCTTATAATACTTGTTTTATTAGAGGCATACCTTGAAGATATTGCAGGTTTGGCTCCAGACCAGCACAGTAAAGTGAATATTGCAATAAAATGAGTCACATGAAAGTTTTGGTTTCCAAATGCATATAAAAGTTATGGTTACATTATGTTCTACTCTATTAAGTATGCCATAGCATTGTATCTAAAAAATAATGCATATTCCTTAATTTAAAACTACTTTATTGCTGGGACTTCCCTGGTGGCGCAGTGGTTAAGAATCCACCTGCCAAGGTGGGGGACACAGGTTTGATCCCTGGTCCGATTGACCCCACATGCTGTGAAGCAACTAAGCCCGTGTGCCACAACTACTGAGCCTGCGCTCTAGAGCCTGAGAGCTTCAACTACTGAGCCCCTGTGCCACAAATACTGAAGCCCATGTGCCTAGAGCCCATGCTCTGCAACAAGAGAAGCCACCGCAATGAGAAGCCAGTGCACCGCAGTGAAGAGTAGCCCCCACTTGCCGTAGCTAGAGAAAGCCCGCACGCAGCAACAGACCCAATGCAGCCAAAAATAGATTAATTAATTAGTTAATTAATTTAAAATCTGATTGTGTGTCCCATTTTCTCAAGGGGATTTTCAAAGAGTTTTGAGCTACCTTGGAACAAATATAATTTTCTTGGAATACAGTCTTAAAGAGTTATGTGTAAATGGTCATCCAGATTTTAGGTTTAACAGTACCTTCTACACTATGACTACTCTTGCAAAAGTCCCAAGACATAGAGCCTGGGCTGTGAAGCTTACGTTTATGCTGGTTTTGCTGGTGGCTGCTTCTGGTTAAGGTTAAGACCTACTGATAACAGGATCAATAGAGGAAACTGCAGCAGGGACAATAACAAAAATCAAGGTCAACAAGGACTATGCAACCCATATGTGATATTAAAACATTAAAGTGGAAATCACAGCCATCTGAAACCCAAACACTTAACCTTCTAAGTCACTTATTTAGTAATGTTTCATTCTTTAAAAATGTAACACATAAATTCCTCTCTGTACACTGAGGAATGCAAATTCAAAAGAAAGCACACAATTAGGGGACAAGTAGAAGTACAAAAGAAAGATGGGCTTTTCAAGTCACTTTTTCACCCAAAGAACATAATGGGGCTACTTCTCATTCCCCAGGTATTTCTTTTTTCTTTTTTTCCGTAATTTCTTAAAATCAGACAGTAGTGAAGTTTTGCTGCATTGATTCACTCTTCCTTACACAAACCATTTCTCTCTAGCATGCAGTGCTGTTTGATAACATTTTACGCACAGTAGAACTTTCAAAATTATGGAGTTATTCCTCTCAAATTCTGCCATTGCTTTATCGACTAAGTTTGTGTAATACTCTAAATGCTTTGTTTTTATTTCAGCAATTTTCACAGCATCTCCTTCCATCTGTAGAAACCACTTCCTTTGCTCATTCATTAAAAGCAACTCCTTATCCCTTAAAGTTTTATCATGAGATTGCAGCAATTTAGTCACATCTTCAGACTCTTCTAATTCTAGTTCTCATGCTATTTCCACCTCATCTGCAGTTACTTCCTCCACTGAAGTCTTGAACCCCTCACAGTCATCCATGAGGGTTGAAGTCAACTGCTCCCAAACTCCTGTGAATGTTGCTGTTACCTCTTCCCAGGAATCATGAATGTTCTTAATGGCATCTAGAATGATGAATCCTTTCCAGAAGGTTTTCAGTTGACTTTGCCCAGATCTATCAGAGGAATCACTGGATATGGCAACTATAGCCTTGTGAAATGTATTTTTTAAATAATAAGACTTGAAAGTCAAATTTACCCCTTGATCCACAGGCTGCAGAATGGATGTTGTGTTAGCAGGCATGAAAACAATCTTAATCTCATTGTACATCTCCATCAGAACTCTTGGGTGACTAGGTGCATTGTCAGTGAGCAGTAACATTTTGAAAAGAATCTTTTTTTCTGAGCACAGGTTCTCAACAGTGGGCTTAAAATATTCAGTAAACCATGTGATAAGCAGATGTGTTGTCATTTAGGCTTTGTTGTTCCATTTATAGAGCACAGGCAGAGTAAATTTAGCACCATTATTAGGGGCCATAGGATTTTTAGAACGGTAAATGAGCATTGCTTTCAACTTAAAGCACCAGTTGCATTAGCCCCTAACAAGAGAGGCAGCTGCCCCTTTGAAGCCAGCTATTGACTTTTCCACTGTAGCTATGAAAATCCTAGATGGCATCTTCTTCCAATAGAAGGCTGTTTCATCTACAATGAAAATCTGTTATTTAGTGTAACCACCTTCATTAATTATCTTAGCTGGGTCTTCTGGATAACTTGCTACAACTTTTACATCAGCACTTTGCTGTTTCACTTTAGTTTTTATGTTATGGAGATGGTTTCTTTCCTTAAACCTCATGAACCGAGCACCGCTAGCTTCAAACTTCTGCATCTTTCCCACTGTTCTCAGCCTTCGCAGAATTGAAGAGAGTTAGGGCCTTGCTCTGGATTAGGCTTTGGCTTAAGGGAATGTTGTGGCTGGTGTGTTCCAGACCAGTACAACTTTCTCCATGACAGCAATAAGGCTGTTTTGCTTGCTTATGATTTGTGTGTTCACTGGAGTGGCACTTTAAATTTCCTTCAAGAACTTTTTCTTTGCATTCATAACTTGACTATCCATTTGGTGCAAGAGACTTTGATTTTAGCCTGTCTTAGCTTTAGACATGCCTTCTTCACTAAGCTTAATCATTTCTAGCTTTTGATTTAAAGTGAGAGATGTGCGACTTTTCCTTTCACTTGAATGCTTGAAGGCCATTGTAGAGTTATTAATTGGCCTAATTTTAATATCATTGTGTCTCAGGGAATAGTGAGGCTCAAGGATAGGGACAGAGACAGGGAGAAGCCGGTTGATTGGTTGAGCAGTCAGAACACACACATTTATTGATGTTTGCCGTCTTACATGGGCATGGTTTGTGGCACCCCAAAATGATTACAGTAGTAACTTCGAAGATCACTGATCACAGCCCGCCATGACAGATATAATAATAATGAAAAATTTGAAATGTTGCGAGAGTTACCAAAATGTGACACAGAGACACAAAGTGAGCAAATGCCATTGGAAAAAGGGTGCCAATAGACTTGCTTGACACAGGGTTGCCACAAACCTTCAATGTGTGAAAAAAATGCAA
This sequence comes from Aethalodelphis obliquidens, assembly GCF_003676395.1. Classification (NCBI taxonomy): domain Eukaryota; kingdom Metazoa; phylum Chordata; class Mammalia; order Artiodactyla; family Delphinidae; genus Aethalodelphis; species Aethalodelphis obliquidens. The sequence goes on from NW_020837950.1 coordinate 43,417,454, forward strand.
TATCTGCAAAGTGCAATAAAGTGAAGCACAATAAAATGAAGTATGACTGTATATCTTGTGATTTTGTGGGCCAAGAATTTAGGCAGCACTTAGTTGTTCCAAGTGATGTTGATGGAGGTTACATGTATTCAGCTGTTAGGTGGGCTGGTCTGAATGGTTTAAAATAGTTTTACTCACATGTCTGGAGCCTTAACAGGAAGCCAAATGTTGACCAGTGTGTCTGCTTATAGCCTCTTGAATATGGTGCTATAAGGGTAGTCAGATATCTTACATGGTGACTGTGGGAACCCAATGATTATGTCCCAAGATCTTCAGTGATAGCTGTAGGGATCCATCCTTATGACCTAACTGCAGAAGTCCCAAATATCACCTCTACTACATTTCATTGACCCAATAAGGCCAACCCCTCCACCTGTCAATGAAGGAAATAGCAAATAATTTGTAGACATCTATAATCTGCCACATATTTAATTACTAAGAATTCTTTCTTGTTCTCTGATTTGATTTTTTTTAATCTTTTCAGGGAACCAATATCTTCTTTTTTTCCTTTTCTATGAGTATGTTAATTATTTTTTAGTTTTATTTTCCTTTGTCCCTCTTTCCTTTGGTATTCTTTTTACATTTTCCTCCATTAGATTGATCCATTCTTTTATTTTCATGTGGAGGATTTCCAAATAGGACTGCTGATCTTGGCTGACTTTGATGTTTAAGACAGAGGCCTTAAAAAAGTTCATTTGAAACTATCAGTGGGTAGAAGGACTTTTGTCAACTGGTTTGCCTCAAGTAAGGCAATAGAGCTAGGTCTGTCTGTTTTGTTAGTAGTTCCACAAATGTCAGTTCTCTCTCTTTAGCCAGTCATTTTCTCTTGTGATTAATTTCTCCTGTGAGCCCTGCTGCCTGAACTTGGGACTGAAAAGGAGAAGGGAGTTGTGTGTTGACTTTCTCATACTAGGCTGTAGGATTTCCCCAGGTGTTCTCCCTGTTTCTGGGCCCAGTGGTCTTAAATGTTAGTATAGTTATTCACCTCTCTGTACACAGAGGCTCTTTTGTGGACTTCTCCAAAGAGCAAATCTCAATTTCCTGCTGCAGTCAGGGAGGGTTATAGGGGTACAGGTTGTGAAAAGGTATCTGGGATCTAACTTCTCCTTTTAACCCAATCTTCTGTCACTTCTGTGTCTTTATTGTTACCCTCTGTGACACCAGATCCCTCCAGTCTTGAACCTTTCCTCTTATTATTATTTCCTTCTGCGGGCATTTAGATTTCTCTTACCACACTCTGCCAAGTCTGTTACCATTCATCAGTCTGCTTTGCAGCTTCCAAAATTTAGTGATTTTTCTCTGGAATTTCCTCTCTTATCCTCCATGCTCTTGTGGATTTATACTTTAAAAAATGTATTTGCTCTATTTTAATGTAGTTCTGGAAGGTATTGGAGATCAACACATAAATTAAACCTGCTGTTGTTAGAAAAGGTCTCAAATATTATTTTAACCTTTTTTCTCTTTTTTTTTTTTGGTACTAGAGCTGCTATTAAGAAGAAAATTTAACTGGTTGCTTATAGTTCAGAATGATCAATAAGAGGGAGGTGATATTCTGATTTTCCATTTGAGTATGTTTAGTGGAGATACTAACATTAAGAGATAAAGAGGGCTTCCCTCGTGGCGCAGTGGTTGAGAGTCCGCCTGCTGATGCGGGGGACATGGGTTCGTGCCCCAGTCTGGGAAGATCCCACATGCTGCAGAGCGGCTGGGCCTGTGAGCCGTGGCCGCTGAGCCTGCGCGTCCGGAGCCTGTGCTCCTCAACGGGAGAGGCCACAACAGTGAGAGGCCCGCGTACAGCAAAAAAAAAAAAAAAAAAAAAAGTTAAAGAGAATACAGGATCTTGGATAATCATCACCCAAATATACCTGAAATATTTACAGAGAATTTAACTTTTTAAAATGCTATTTGTTACCTGTTTTTTTCTTGGAAAACATTCAAATTGATTTATATTACAAAACTATACATGTACACTTATCAGATTTTTCCAGCCTCATTTGTAGGAAGAATAACACTGGTGTTTCTGAAGGAACACAGAATGAAAATGAAATGATTGTAGTTACGGTTTTCCCACTTGGAACTCTTCTCTTGTCCTTCCCTCTCAAAACAGCACTCTTGCCAGTGCAGGAATTTGTAGTCATTTGCCAAGGCTCTGCTCCTATTATTTTATTCCTTGCCACCACCCCTACAACCTCTATGTTGCTGTATTCTAGGAGGTTTATTTCAGGCCCTTCCCCAAGACATGAGTAATTAGTTCCATTGCTATTCAGCAAATGAATCTTAATCACCGCAAAACTGTCTGGGCAAGCTACTTTAAATATACATGTAAGCACTTCAAGGGTGGTAAGAGGCAATATAGGCCAAGGAAAAGGGTTGTGGAGGAGAGTTCTCAGGAAAATAGTCCTTAGGACATAAAGTAAATGGATGGGAGTGCGGCTGGGTAGATTGTCTGGAGGTGACAGGGGTCAGTAGGTGGTGAGGGAGAGAGATAGGTATTTGGGCCATTGGCCAAGTAAACTTTGAATTTCATTCAACAGTGGGTTCTTTTTTTTGTCCCATTTTAATAATGTGATTATTTAAGCTATAATTTAATTGAATGTAAACAGTTCAAGTTCAAATCAGTTATAGCTAAAAGCTCATTTTGCAATCCCATTTCATTTCAGATCTACAGGTTTATTTTGGTTGAAGAAGTTTACATGTTCTTCTAGCAAGACCCAAATATCCGTTCATTCGCTCTCCTTTAATAGGAATTTCTGATTTTACTCAAGGTGGCAGTGTGCCTACCTAAAATATTATATTTCTCACCCTCCCTCTACACATGGGTCAGGTCATATGATTATGCACTGGCCGATTAGATATAAATGGAATTGCTTTATGGGACTTCTTGAAGTTTCGTATTCCACTTGCCAGCTGGGAAAGTATATGTGGTGGCTGGAGTGCCATAGCAGCAGGGCAACATCCAAGGGATGTGGGGTGCAAAGGTGGAGGCACATTGGTCCTTGACAGCCTCAGAGTCCCTGCATCCCAGCTCTTGACATGCCTACCTCTGGGCTTACTTTGTGTGAGGAATGTACTTCATTTAAATCACTTTATTTTGATGTAGTTTCATTCTACTGTGCCTAATTGGATACTAAAGAGAACCCATAGAATTCTTTGAAACTTTGGCTAAGGATTGCAGGATTTTTAAATATTTGTTTATACCATATGACCTGTCACCTAAACTAAAAGATCATTTTCTTTAAAAAGTGAAAAAGAAGTATAATAAGAACATTTTTTAGTTTTCATCTTGAAGCAGGGGGCCTAACATGAAGTAGGAACTGAATAAATATTTGTTGTCATCATATAAATTAAAAATTAATTATTGAGGACCTACTATACCTGTCAGGATAAGTATACAGAGATAAATAAATACTGTCTCTGCCCTAATGAGGTTTCTAATTTTATAAGAGTGATGTAAACAACTAGCACTTATACAAGATGGAAGGAATTAAATCTCATAGCAGAGGCACATGGAAAGTATTGAATGGCAGGAAGTAAAGTGACGGACTCCCTAAGGGTGGAATTTACGTCCTGACTAAAACACAGAATGATACAGCAAGGAACGTAGACTGGGCAAGATTGTAAATCCATGCTGAAGAATTTTGATTTTGTTGTCTATCTAACTGAGAGAACTTCAGTTAATCTTTAGGGGGATAATTCTGATGACCATGTGAAAAACTTACTGGAGAGGCAGAGACTGAAGGCCAGAGAAGGAAGTGCAGTTAGAAGCAAGTCTCTGATTACCCCACTCTAAGCACAGAAAAGGAGAAAACTAATATCACCTCTGTGAGTCCTATGGGGCTGAAGTCAAGGCAAGGAGAAAGGTTTTCAAAAGAATTAGAAGGTGAGAGTCCAGTGGGCAAAGACATAGTATTAGAAAAAGAACCATGGATGGACAGGAAGATACAGAAACCATTGTCGTGTAGTGCATTGTGTCCTCCGAAATTCATATATTGAAGCCCTAAGCCCCAACTTGAGTGTACTTGGAGATGGGGACTTTACGGAGATAATTAAGGTTAAATGCAGTCATAAGAGTGGGTCCTAATGCAATAGGACTGATGGCTTTATAAGAAGAGGATGAGTTACCAGAGATCCTTCTCTCTCTCTGAGCAAACAAAGAGGCCATGTGAAGACCTAGCAAGAAATTTACAAGCCAGGAAAAGAACTTCACCTGAAACCAACCCTGAAAGCACCTTGACTGTGGACTTCTAGCTTCCAGAATTATGATAAATAAATTTCTGCTGTTTAAGCCATCCAGTCTGTGGTATGGTGTGATGGCAGACTTAGCAGACTAATACAGTCATAGAATTTAACCAGACAGAGAATAGAACCTGAGGGAGATGGCTGCGTTACTTCTAAGGGAGGGGGTGAGTGCTTCTCTCTGTGCATTGTGCCAGCCTCCTCACTCCTCTGTGGGAAGGAGACATTGGTCAGGCTGAGCACAGTGATTGGGTCACATTTATTAAGTTTCTTCATCTATAAACAGCATTAATAATGGTACTGACCTCATATTTTGTTATGAGAAGTAAACAAACCAGTGAAGATAATAGACGAAATATGTATTCTGCGTTCCACCAAACTAAAGATCTGAATCTATGACTCATAGATAGAAATTTGGGAATTGTTGACATGATAGATAGATATGTGTATAGGAGTATGTAAATTGGTATTACACTAAATTCTGTACTGTAATAGATTAAATAAATAATGGCAGTGTGCAACACCAAGACACCCACCTTCGTGCTCTTTTCTTTCCATAGTGAGTTGCCACAAAGGGTAGAATTGTCAAAACACACTCACAAGAATCATAGGTCTTGCCCAAGACCAAACTACTAATGATTCAAAAGATAACAAGCAAGAAGCAGGCATACATGTAGTATTCTTTTCCTGAGGGGCTTGAGCCTTCAAAATTGCTTCCTAATTGTCCCTTTTCCCACACTGGAGTAGCAAACAAGCACTAACAATGTGTGGTGTGTGTGTCAGCTCAGCCACTTAGGTTTAGAGCTGCTTAATTTTTGTGTGTTTAGTCATTCAGGAGCAAAGATGTTACAGGTCTAATTTCCATTCTCTGGTCAGCTATATCCCATTATTGCATAAATTCCAGATTTATTTATAGTAATTAGTATAGACAGGCACATCCTGCTCAAATCATCTTTTACATAAAAACTATAGAATCTACCTTTTTTTTTTTTAACCAAAAAGTTGGTGGATAGAGGTCAAGATTTCCTCCAGCTGCTGTTAACTCTTTTCTGTCCTACGTGGCCTCTTGTGGGAAGGTGAGACAGGATAGAGTAGTATTTCAGAGGATGACCTCTACATCCATCTCACCTGGATTAAAGTCCAGGTGACACAGTTCTCAGGGAGTTCTGGGATGAGTTCCATAAAGCACTAGCCAAGCTCAAGGTCAGAGAGAGACAACAGTTACATGTTTGGCTTGAAGCTTGTTGAAATGTTTCTTTAATGATCTTAATGTCTTTTATTTATTTGTGTTTCCACCATCCACATTGGTCCAGGCTTAATTAAGACCCTCATCTACTCAATGCTTAATAATTGCTTCTTAATTAGATTCTCTGTCTCACATTGTACTGCTTCTGCTCTTCTGTACCCTTAATTTGCTCCCCAGATCCATTAAAATTAGCCAACTAAGTTAATGATCTGTTCAAGTCATTCTCCTGCATAAAAACAATCTCAGCTTCCAAATTTCCTACAAGATGAAGTCAAACTCTTTTACATGCATTCAGGGCTTTTCAAAATGTGATTTCCATACTCACTCTCCACTGGTATCATTCACTGTGGCCTAATCAGTTTCCCAAGCACCCAGATCATGTCCTGATTCCTGACAACATCATATGGTTTTTTGTGTATTTTGTTAACTTTTTAGCTCCATGACTTTGATCACTCTTTTCCCTCTACTTGGATTGCCCCTCCTACCTTATATGCCACCTCCACCTACTCTGAGAGCTCCCCAGATGAAACTTGTATCTTTAATTTCTGGTTTAGGAAACTTCCCTGATTCTCTTAGGTGGGTAATTTCTCTTTCCACAGTGTCACTTGGCACAATGGTTCTCAGCTGTGGAATGAAGGAGGCGATGAGAATTTCTTGAGGGACTTTAAAAAAGTACACAACATTCCCAGCCTTCAATTCTCCCTGAGAATTAAAGATTAAGTCTTTTGATTGTCACACTTCTTTATAGCAGTTAAAGTATACAATTATTATTTATACACAGGCCTGTTTCCCATTATGGACTGAGCTTCTCAAGAAAATCAACTATATCTTAGTCACCAACACATCCCCCATATATAATATAGGTACAATAAAATTATTTTTTAAATATAAATTCTGTTTATCAATTTTCAGATTAAGACTGTGTTTCCAAACATAGTTGAGAAAAGTTCCTTCCATCATGGTTTAGATTAGTATCTAAAATTAACTGTACAATTAGTTATTCTGGAGGTTGTGCTCTGTGAATTTTAAAGGAATATTTGTTTCATTTCCCTCTTGTTCAAATCATAATAGTTCACTGTATAAATTCCCTTTCACAGAAAGTTTTATAGAGAAATGTGGAAAACATGAGTATGTGTTTATAAAGTATGCTTTATTTGCATCTCAATCATAATAAGTTTATTTTAAGTGTACTATTCAGGGAGCTTCTACAGACACTTAGAATATACATTTGATTTACTCACAGGTGTATAAGCTATAATCTATTAAAATATGACTTTCATTTTTTTTTGAAAAGAAAAAGAAGAAAAATGAGAGCCCTCTGGTGGGCAATACTTTAAGTTCCAAATATCATATATAGTATTTTCCTGATAGGATTTTCTAAAGATTACAGAAACATTGTAACAAAAAGTAAGATGAAGTTTAAAAGTTATTTCAGGGCTTCCCTGGTGGCGTAGTGGTTGGGAGTCTGCCTGTCAATGCAGGGGACACGGGTTCGTGCCCTGGTCCGGGAAGATCCCACATTCCGCGGAGCGGCTGGGCCCGTGAGCCATGGCCACTGAGCCTGCGCATCTGGAGCCTGTGCTCCACAACGGGAGAGGCCACAACAGTGAGAGGCCGCAAAGAAAAAAAAAAGAAAAAGTTATTTCAACTCCTAAAGTATAATTTAAGTACATTAATTTTCCACAGAAAATGTCTGATTCTAAGTATTCTACTAAAATAAAATCAATTAAAAACCATAGGAAAACTCACAAAACAATCAAGAATAAACAGTTAAACCCATTTTCTCATCCTCTCACATTGAGTTTAAATGAAACAGGTGCATCAGTTTAAAACCCAGAAAAGTGGTAAAATTAGGAGTTTTGAAGTGCAAATTATGCAATGAACAGATGCATTATTTTTTTCATTTTTTCCTAATTAAGGTGAAATTCTCAAATCATAAAATTAAGCATTTTAAAGTGAACAATTCAGTGGCATTTAGTACATTTACAATGCTGTGTACCACCACCTCTATCTACTTCCAAAATATTTTTATTATCTAAAAATAAAAACCCATACCCATTAAGCAGTTACTCCTCCATCCTTCCCTCCCCGGTCCCTGCCAACCTCCAATCTGCTTTTTGTTTCTATGGGCTTACCTATTCTGAATATTTCATGTAAATGGAATTACACAACATGTAACCTTTGTGTCTGACTTCTTTCACACAGCGTAATTCTTTTAAGACTCATTCACATTGTAGCATGTATCATCACTTCATTCCTTTTATGGCTGAAAAATGTTCCATTTTATGTGTATATCAATATTGATATACATTCATCTATAGATAGACATTTGGATTGTTTCTACCTTTTGGTTATTATGAATAGTGGTGTATGAACATTCGTGTGTTAGTATTTGTTTTGAGTACCTGTTTTCTCAGTTCTCTGGGGCATATGCATAGGAGGGGAATAGCTGGGTCATATGGTAGTTCTGTGCTTAACATTTTGAGGAACCACCGAGCTTTTACACAGCAGCCCCACCATTTTACATTCCTACCAGCAGGGTGTGAGGGTTCTAATTTTTCCACATCCTGGCTACTATTTGTTATTATCTGTCTTAGTTGGTGTTAAGTGATATCTCATTGGGGTTTTGACTTACATTTCCCTAATGGACAATGATATTGAGCATATTTTCATGTGCTTACTCACCATTTGTATATCTTTGGAGACATGTTTGTTAATGTTAAGTACTGTGGTTGTTGAGTTATAAAAGTCCTTATATATTCTGGATACCAGATATACGATTTGCCAATATTTTCTCCCATTCTATAGGTTGTCTTTGCACTTCCTTGATAACGTATTTTGATGTACAAAAGTTTTAAATCTTGATGAAGTCCTATTTGTCTATTTTTTTCTTTTGTGGCTCATGCTTTTGGTGTCATATCTAAGAATCCATTGCCAAACTAAAGGTCACGAAGATTTACCCCAATGTTTTCTTCCAAGAGTTTTATTGTTTTAGCCCTTGTATTTAATCTTTGATTCATTGTGAGTTTATTTTTGTGGTGTTAGGTAGAGATCTAACTTCATTCTTTTACATGTGGCTATACAGTTGTCCCAGGACCATTTGTTGAATAGACTGTCCTCTGCCATTGAGTGGTCTCGGTTCTTGTCAAAAAGCAATAGGGCTTAGATATATAGGCTTATTTTAGACTCTCAGTTGTATTCCATTATCCTGTGCCAGTACCACACTGCTTTGATTACTGTAGCTTTGTAGTAAATTTTGAAATTGGGAAGTGTGAGCACTCTGACTTTGTTTTTTTCAAGATTGTTTTGCCAGTTCATTGCCCTCTGCATTCCACATAAATTTGAGCAATGGCTTTTCCATTTTGGCAAATAAAGCTATTAGAATTTTGATAGAATCAGTAGATCAGTTTAGGTAGTATTGCTACATCTTAATAATATTAATTCTTCCAATCTAAGATCATGGGATATCTTTTCATTTATTGAGGTCTTCCTTAATTTCTTCATAGTTTTAGCAATGTTTTATAGTTTTCAATGTACAACTCTTTCATCTCCCTTATTAAATTTATTTCTAGCTATTTTATTCTTTTTGTTGCTATTGTAAATGGAATTGTTTTTCTAATTTCCTTTTTGGCTTATTTACTGCTTGTGTTTAGAAACTCAACTGATTTTGGTTAATCATGTACCTTGCAACTTCGCTGAATTCATTTTTTAGCTCTAGTTGGTTTCTTTTGTACATAATTTAGTTAGCATAAATGTTTTTAAATCTTTGGGGAAAAGTAGTATATAGTTCTGGAGCTTTAATATTAACTTTACTATCCTATAAAGCAATATATTTCAAATAACCCTGCATTACTGTTATAATCAGAAAAAAACAAGTGCTTGATTAATTTGATTGTGTTTCATCAAATGTTATGTTTCAGTAACTGCAGAGTACCATACACATATTAATTTTATAATTATTTCCTAACCCAGGCTATATTTATGCAAGGCTAAAGACTCTCAGTTTTAATCAATTTTTGAAGTTAAATATAAGAATTAGTTTGATCTTGTCTCCTTCCAATCTGTACAAATGCCTGTTCCTGTATATGCAATCCTGGCATGATGTGGGGAAAATTTGCACACAAAATTTAAAATCCTGTACACTGTAATGAAGTTACAATAATAAAAATGGAAAAATGATATCTAGGCACAAGGTAACAGTAACAATTCCTGTGGTTCAGAGCCTGAGTGTATAATTAGGGAGACAAGGAGGAAGTAAGAGGTGGGCAGCCTCTGTGGAGTGTTCCTGAGGATGGGGCAAGAGAGGGTAACTTTCAGGAGAGGGAATAGATACAAATAAGATAGTGTTGGATACAAGCATGAGGAGCAACAAGGGCAAGAAAAGCACAGACAATTTCCCTGCCTCTCACTATGCCATACAGCTTCAACATCACAGAAAATCAGTGGCCATTGAACCATGAATCAACAATCAAAGTGAATGAAAGTGCTGTTTCAGGTAATTGGTTCTATATTATCTATGTATCCTTGGAGTCTAATTATTTTTCAAGAGCCCCAACAACTTAATTTCAGTTGTGTGTTCATTATAGATGGGGGAATTCTTGAATGTCCTCAGACATTTTTCAAGAAAACCACATTGTGTCCGGTGATAGGTATAGTGATTGAATTCACTAATTTCAAAGTAGGGTAGCAAAGCAAGCAAAATCCCCACTGGTATATGTAGGAGAAATAGTCTATAACTTATAAAAATATGACAGTTCCTGTCTCCTGTATCTATTTCTTTCAGGTAGTAAAATAGTTACTTGAAGGAACCCAATTCTTGGGACATAGTTCCTGTATTGAAGACTCTTTGTTCTTTTTCAAGATTGTTTTTTTCTAAAGATTTGTCTCACTGTTTGGGGTCTTTAGTGCTTTGGTATGAATTTTAGAATTTTTTTTTCTATTTGTATAAAAAATTCTATTGGAATCTTGATAGGGATTGCACTGAATCTGTAGATCACTTTGGGTAGTGTGGACATTTTAACAATATTAAGTCTTCCAATTCATGAACATGGGATGTTTTTCCATTTGTTTGTGTCTTCTTCAATTTCTTTCAACAATATTTTGTAGTTTTCAGTGTACAAGGACATCACTTGCTTAGTTAGGTTTATCCTAAGTGTTTTATTCTTTTTGATGCTATTGTAAATGATCCTATTTTCCTAACTTCCTTTTAAATAGTTTGTTATTAGTGCAACTGATTTTTATATATTGATTTTGTATCTTGCACCTTCATTGATTTTGTTTAGTAGTTCAAACAGTTTTTGTGGATCTTTAGGGTTTTCTATATATAAAATCATGTAATTTGCAAACAAATTACATTTGGGACAATTTTACTTCTTCCTTCTCAATTTGGATGCCTTTTATTTCTTTTTCTTGCCTAATTGCTCTGGCTAGTGACAGTCACACAATAAAATATTAAAGCTTCCATCTTAGGAAAATGTAGCAAGTAAGATAGCTAAGCCTGTATTTCCCATTATAAAGGTGAAATTAAAAATGTGTTTACTCTTTCATTTATAATGAACTTACTCTCATTACAATAGAGAGTAAGTTCAAACATTGTACAAACATTGTTAAGCAGTGTAGCTCCTAAAGAATAATTTGAGATGAGTGAATTTTATGGTTTGAGCCTGTTGATTTATAGTTTATTATAATTTTCAGGCTAGCTAACCTCTACAAATGCCTACAGTTAAAACAGTTTTTATATAAGGTCATGACATTTTCTTTGGATGAAAAATAATGCAGTTCTTTAATTTTTTTAAAAAAAGAATATTAAAGTTAAGCATTTCAGTTACAACCAGTCAAGATATTACTCAGAAAGGTTTTTCTAAATATCAAGTTTCCCTTCACAGATGCTATGTCCATTTTCTTCATAATCTTCTCTTATTACTACTACAGTATCAGTTTTCTACCTTTCCAGATATAAGTAATTGAGTTTTCAAGCAGCATAAGGGAAACATCATAATCTCACAGAGTTCAGCATCAAACTTCTGATATACCTATTCATGAATCCCAGGAAGTGCAAATTATCTCCTGACAAAATGATGCTACATTTTTTTCAGTTATGTTCTGAATAGAATAGATCACAGTTTCTGGAATTTCAACTTTTTGAATATCTATATTAAAGAGATTACAGAGTATTTCTGGAAAAGCAAACTTCTCATTGGATCATGAAGTATTTGTTTCCCAAATTTGTATGTTTCATCTTAGGCTCAAATCTCCTCTGTCACTGTCTCAGAAATTAGTAAAATATGACTTCTTTCCATATGTCTGTTGTTTTGGATTGAATTATGTCCTCCTAAATTTCATAGATTGAAGCCTAATCCTCAATGTGATTTTATGCTCTTTAAGAAGGTAATTAAGGTTACATGAAGTCATAAGAGTGGGGTTCTAATCCAATAGGACTAATGTCCTTATAAAGAGAGGAAGAGATACCAGAGAACTCTCTCTGCACAGATGTAGAAAACAGGCCAAGAGAGGAAACAGTGAGAAGAGGGCTGTCTGCAAGCCAGGAAGAAAAGTGTCACCACTTTTCTTGGGCACCTTCATCTTGAGGCTCCAGAATTGTGAGAACATAGATTTTTGTTGTTTAAGCCGTATAGTCTGTGGTGTTGACTGCTATGGCAGTCCTAGCAGACTAAGACAGATTTTGAGTGACAGAGAGAGAGAGCGAGAAGGACATTTATTATAAGGAATTGGCTCATATGATTATGGAGCCCATAGAATCCAGTCTTCAGTGTGAATGGGCAGACTCGAGACCCAGGAGAGCCAATGGTACAGATGAAGTCTGAAGGCAGTCTGATGGAGAATAACCTCTTACTCAGGGAAGCCAGTCTTTTTCTTCTATTCAGGCCTTCAACTGAAGGGGTGAGACCCACCTGCATTACTGAGGGAATCTTCTTACTCAGAGTTCACTAACTTAGATGTTAATATCATCCAAGAATACCCTCCAAGTTGACATGTAAAATTAACCATCACACCTTTCAAAGATATTTTCAGATTATACTGAAATTAAGCAATATATAGTATAAAATTATTGCCTTGCCCTTTCCTTCCAATTTTATAATATCTCCTTGTAATTTTGAAATGTTACTTCTGTAAAAATCCTGAGATATACAATATACATCTTCTTTCACTTGGTTAATCATGTGTTTCACCATAATTTATAGTTGCCTAGGGGAAATGATCTTTCATTGATTGGTTAAGAGCTTTCCTCCCACATTTATTTGAACAGCTTGTTAGTTTTTTCCTTTTTCCTTTTGTAAGAATGAAAAATATCTGTAAAGGAACAGGCATCCATGGAAAAGGCATACAGCATAATTCAGATGTTATGTCAGAAAAATCTGTGTGTACCAAGAGCCCCAGAATTTAACCTCAATACTGTTTGAAATTGGAACTTTTCAAATAGGATTTCATTCATTGTGAAATGATATAGAGTTAAAATACAGTTCAATGATAATAATGTTAGTATCTTAAAAAAATCAATTCTAATATGTAACTTGATATGTTTCTTTTTGAAAAAGATCATTCATATTCACCAGGAAGCCCTTCTGACAAGGAGGAATGTAAGAGTCAAGATAGATGTTTTATTTCATCTATCTGCTTAGCCATAAAAATATCAGTATGTGCTATTTTTTTTTATCTGAACTGACAGTTATGAGTAATCAAGATATTTCATATCCGTAATAGATTTTACCATCATGGGACCTGCCATCCAGAACTTAGGTCATTTGTAGCCTTAGTTGCTTTTTACCTATTTCATTCCTGCTATGTCTAGTGCCAATGGCCATGCCAACAAGTTTTTTTCTGAGAGAATTTCTCTCTGTACTTAACTACCTTTAATTTAAGATTATCAGTCTTATCTTAGAGAACCATACTTTTACTTTCTTTACCTTGTGCCTTTTTGTCCAACTGAAAGGATTTACTCAATGCCACTTAATGATTCAAAGATTTTAATAATATGTGTCATCTTAGCTCAGGGTGCTATAATGAAATATCATAAACTTGGTGGTTTATCAACAACAGAAATTTATTTCTTACAGTTCTGGAAGCTGGAAATCTGAGATCATTGTGCCAGCATGATAGGGTTCTGCTGAGAGCCCTCTTGCAGGTTGTAGATGGCTGAATTTTCACTATCTTCCTGTGGTGGAAAAAGAGTTGGCCTTCTTATGAGGCCACTAATCCTTCTCATAAGGGCTACACCTTCATGACCTAATTTCCTCCCAAAGGTCCTAGCTCCAAATATTTCTGGTTGTGGATTATATTTCAGCATATGATTTGGGAGGGGGGGGGGACACAAACCTTCAATCCATTACAAGTGTGAACACTGTACTCTCGATATGCATCCCAGTATGAGTTTCAATTGGCCTGTATTACTTAAGGCCTTCTCAGTTTTATTTCATTTGTCAAAAATGAGAAATACTTGTATTTTGTATCCTAGAAAATGTTGGACTATTTGGAATACCTGGTTTTCTTTTATTCTTAAAAACTGGCCAATTCATTTCTTAGCTCATATCTTTCTTGTATCACCTATTTGTGTGCAACTGTGGCACACGAATAATATTACTTGCTAATCTCTATCTAAAACCACAAACTAAATCAGTACATTATGTGTCTTTCAAATTATCACAGGTGACACTATTACCTAATATTTTGTGCAGAATAATATTGACTGTCATCTTTCCAGACTCCTGTAGAAATGTCCTTGGTACCTATTGCCCAGCACCAAGGTCAATGACATTTAGTATTTTTTCATTAGAACCCCATTTCTGGCACCAATTTCTATATCAATCAGTATAGCTAAGTTATGCTGTGATAACCAGTGATCCAAATACCTTAGTAATCTATCAGAAAAGTTATTTCTTGTCATGTTATATATTCTTTTTGGGTTATCTGCATGTATTCTTCACTCCAGGACTCAGGCTGATAAACCTGACCCATTTCTGAGGCATGCCGATCTCACAGCAGACAAATAAGAGAGAAGGTTGGATAAGACCGCGGCTCTTATAGATTTTGTTTAGAAGTAGCACAGGTCACTTCCATTCATATTCAGCAGAACGAAGCAAATCATATGGCCAACCCTGATGTAATTGGGACAAGAATGTATTATCTTCTAATAGAGAAGTACTCCATGGGATGGACTCTGTTGGGAGAAAATGCAAAGGTTTTGGAAGATAACACAATTTTTGACACATTATTTTTTTAAAAATAATGATAATACCTAACATTTGCTGAGCATTTACTATGTACTAAGTGTTGTTCTGAGCACTTTATCTGTATTTAGTCAGTTAATTTTTATAACAGCACCATTATGTAGGAAATAGTACTATCCCCACTTTACAAATGAAGGAATTTAGGCTCAAAGAGTTAAAAGATTGTTTATATGAAAAGTCACGTAACTTGCCACACTTATATTTGAACTAGGATGCCTAGTGCCAGAGTCTGGCCTCAATCATTACAGGATATTGGCCCTCCTTAAGCCGTTTATATAAGTCATATACATGTGTTCATAGGTATATTTTAATATAATTTTATAACAAAAGAAAATACTATAATTTTCCAAATATTTTGTCAAGTGCATTTTCTCCTACACTCTGTTTTTACTTGTAATCCAAAAATGGCTTATCTGACCTCATTAATTGTTTTGAAAAGGTTTGCCACATGATGTTACTATTTATAAATATGTCCCACTGACCTGACAGTAGAGGATTCTAATAATTTTGTTGTAAACCTGAAATAGATGATTTTATTTATCTATTTTTTGTAATCTGGATAAGGAACTTTATATGAATGGGGAGAAAGATTTCGAATATTTATTAAGTCCAAAAGCAATGTTTTCATGCCCAACTTCTATTATATGATTTCTCAGGAGACATTATGCTATGATCCTGAGATCTTTAAACATGAGCTTCTCTGTATAATGTGAAAGGGGAAAGATTAAGATGTCCCTAAATAGTAGCCTCTGTGGGATAGTTGGAAGAATTTATAGTAAGCAATGGAGATGTAGCTTATTTTAACATCACCTTTTGAATAGGTTAGGAAAATTTTGATTAAATTTTTTGCTGAGTGACTTTCTTAAGTCCATATCTCTTGACAACTAATTCCTTCTAAGAGATCCAGCTAGTCAAACCATTGCTGACCCATCAGATTGGACATTCTTACGTGTGTTTCTAGACTTCTGAACACATTTAAATTGAATAGCATGTGTGTATGTGTGCAAGTGTGTGACTAGGGGAAACACTGCTGATTTATTCAGAAAAGTGCCAGTACTCTTATTCAAAACAGACATATAGACTAAGTAGCTGCCAATAAGACCCTGCACTAATTTCTCATTTGTGAATTATACTTGGTTTAATGGAATCACATGAATTAAGTAAATTGAAGAGCTTTTTTTGATTATCTTAAATCATATGTTTGTGAATATATTCACATAGTCTATAGTTTTTGTAGCTCTTTAGAGGTGCAAACCTCAGGATTTATGTGAATTATGCACCTGTTCTAAAGTGAATGAAGAGGAATGATTGAGCTGAACGTAAACTATGGCTACCAAGAAAACACATTATCTTAAAAAATGTTTAATTGTAGTTGACTTACAATATTATATTAATTTCAGGTGTACAACATAGTGATTCAATATTTTTATAGATTATACTCTATTTTAAATTATTGTAAAATATTGGCTATATTCGTTGTGCTGTACATTATATCCTTGTATCTTATTTTATACCTAGTAGTTTGTACCTCTTAAACCCCAACCTTTTCCCTCCTTCCACCCTCTCCCCACTGGTAAAGACTAGTTTGTTCTCTGTATCTGTGAGTCTGTTTCTGTTTTGTTATATTCATTCATTTGTTTTATTTTGTAGATTCCACATAGAAGTGAAAACACATAGTATTTGTCTTTCTCTGTCTGACTTATTTCACTAAGCATAATACCCTCCAAGTCAATCTATGTTGTTGCAAATGGCAAAATTTCATTTTTTTAATGGCTGACTAATATTCCATTGTATATATGCCCCACATCTTCTTTATCCATTCATCTGTTGATGGACACTTAGGTTGCTTACATATCTTTGTTATTTTGGAATCTAAAAAAAGAGGTTCTGAAGAACGTAGGGGCAGGACAGGAATAAAGACGCAGACGTAGAGAATGGACTTGAGGACACGGGGAGGGGGAAGGGTAAGCTGGGACGAAGTGAGAGAGTGGCATGGACATATATACACTACCAAATGTGAAATAGATAGTTAGTGGGAAGCAGCCACATAGCACAGGGAGATCAGCTTGGTGCTTTGTGACCACCTAGAGGGGTGGGATAGGGAGGATGGGAGGGAGACACAGAAGGGAGGAGATATGGGGATATATGTATACGTGTAGCTGATTCACTTTGTTATACAGCAGAAACTAACACACCATTGTAAAGCAATTATACTCCAATAAAGATGTTAAAAAAAAAAGAATGCTACTCTATAAACATTGGGGTGCATATGACTTATCAAATTAGTGTTTTCATTTTCTTCAAATATATACCCAGGAGTGGAATTTTGGATCATAAGGTAGTTCTATTTTTAATCTTTTGAGGAAACTCCATATTGTTTTCCATAGCAGCTGTACCAATTTACATTCCCATGAACAGTGTACTAGGGTTCCTTTTCCTCCACATCCTCACCAACACTTATTATTTATTGTCTTTTTGAGGATAGCCATTCTGATAGGTGTGTGCTTTTGATTTGCATTTCTCTGATGATTACTGATATTGAGCATCTTTTCATGTGGCCATCTGTATGTCTTCTTTGGAAAAATGCCTATTCAGATCTTCTGCCCATTTTTTAACCAGCTTGTTTGATTTTTTGATGTTGAGTTGTATGAGTTCTATATATATATATTTGGATATTAACCCCTTATCTGACATCATTTACAATTACCTTTTATTCAGTAGGTTACCTTTTAGTTTTGGTTGCCTTTTAGTTAATGGTTTCCTTCACTGTGCAAAAGCTTTTAAGTTTGACTAGGTCTCATTTATTTATTTTTGCTTTTGTTTTCCTTGCTTGAGGAGACAGATCCAAAAAAATATCGCTAAGATAGATGTCAAAGAGTGTACTGCCTATGTTTTCTTCTGAGAGATTTATGGTTTCCAGTCCTACGTTTAGGTCTTTAATCCATTTTGAGTTTATTTTTTTATATGGTGTGAAAAATGTTCTAATTTCATTGTTTTTGCATGTAGCTGTCAAGTTTTCCCACCACTTATTGTCTTTTCCCCATTGTATATTCTTGCCTCCTTTTTCATAGATAATAGACCGTATGTATTTGGTTTTATTTCTGGACTCTGTATTCTGTTCTCTTGATTTATGTGCCTGTTTTTGTGCCAGTACCATACTATTTTGATTACTGTAGCTTTGTAGTATAGTGTGAAGTCAGGGAACATGATACCTCCACCATTATTCTTTTTTTCTCAATATTGCTTTGGTGATTAGGGGTCTTTTGTCGTTCCATACAAATTTTAGGATTATTCATTCTAGTTCTATGAAAAATATGGGAATTTTGATAGGAATTGCATTAAACCTATAGATTGCTTTGGACATTATGAACATTTTAACAATATTAATTTTTACAGTCCATGAACATGGGACATTTTTCCATTTCTTTGTATTGTCTAAGAAGCAATCAGAATGCCTTCAGAAATTTTCTGTCTGAATAATGGGATGCTGAAGCATTTATATACTGGCTCCTTTCTGCCATTGTCAAGGGTGACCCCTGAAGTATTAACTCCACCTTTTCTGCATTTATAGGCAGGTTAAGTGGCCTCTGTAATTTCAGAGAAGATCTTTGGGAAGAAACAGAAAGGCACACTGTTCACTGTTGAGGAGGAAATGTTTAATTGTATGGTATTGTCAACCACATCTGTGGCTGAATCTGAGATTGGCCAAGGGACTT
This sequence comes from Aethalodelphis obliquidens, assembly GCF_003676395.1. NCBI lineage: Eukaryota > Metazoa > Chordata > Mammalia > Artiodactyla > Delphinidae > Aethalodelphis > Aethalodelphis obliquidens. The sequence continues at coordinate 43,435,936 of NW_020837950.1, forward strand.
TGATGTGAAACACTGGAAACATTTGCTACAATTTCCACCTTGTTCCGCTCAAATCCATGTGCACCCTGCATTGAATCCACCCTGCCACTGAGTTTTCAAGGTGTTAGCTGGTTAGCCTCTATGCACCACCAACACTGAAGACAAATGTTAACTGACTAATATCCACAAATGAGTTATCCCACCCACCTAGTTTTCGAGTGCTAATTCTGTGGTGGCTATTTGCTGGTGGGCACTGAGATAAGACACAAATATCTATATGCTCTGTACAGTCAGAGTAAGGGTACTGGAAGAAGGTTGCATGGACGTTGTGATACTAGAATGGGCCTATTAGGTCGATTTAGAAGAAAAATAATTTCTAGGGCATGTGCTGAGCTTGAAAAAGAATGTAGATTCTGACACTGGAAGAAAATATTTGAGGCTGAGTTAAGAGACTGTTTTCAGATAAAGAAGAAGGAAATCAACTTTGACAATATACCAGTCATAAAAATAAAAGCAAACACCAAAAATTAGTTTTGTTATTATTTTTCACTTTAATCTTCTGAAGAATACTATATATATATTTTTTTTTTTCAGCTTTCAGTGATATTCTTTGATTGCCTGAAATTCAGCAAATTTCTTCTACCTCCCACCTTTTTCTTCCAGTCTCTTTCAGTTTTTGTTATTTTCATCTTTTGGGCAGCACATTGGCATAAAACATTTTTGATCTGTTCTGTCATGCTAATCTCTTGGGTCTTAATTCTACAGTTAAATATATTAAGTGCTCATCCCAGTCCTTTGCCTTATTTTTGCAATTATTTCTTGGTTAGCTGAAATTCACCCTCTAGAAGGTTCCTCAAGAAGAAACCAGGAAAAAAATATTTTCTGCGTTCCTGTATTTTCAAAACTGTTTGTAATATTTTTACTTGAAAGTCTGCTTGGCTGGATATAAAATCCTTGCATCATACTTCCTTTACTTCCTTATTTTGTAGGTGTGTTACTCTAATATAATCTCCATTTTTCTCCACAGCCTGATTTTTTTCCCTCTTAGGTGACGTTTTTGCTTAGTTGTGCACTGTTTTTGATTATTATACTCTTGGTCTGCTTCCTCTGATGCACAGTGTGCCTTTTCAGTTTGTAAATTCAAGTTATTTTTTATTTCAGTAAAGTTTTCAAATTTGAACCTTCAAATATGTGCCTTGTTCAGGGAATCAGGCAATGTATATTCTCAATCTTCTTTACTTATCTTCTATGTCTACTGTTTCCCCTCTAGTCCTTTATAGCTCTTTTTTTAAAAATTAATTTATTTACTTATTTTTGGCTGTGTTGGGTCTTCGTTTCTGTGCGAGGACTTTCTCTAGTTGCGGCAAGCGGGGGCCACTCTTCATCGCGGTGCGTGGGCCTTACTATCGCGGCCTCTCTTGTTGCGGAGCACAGACTCCAGACGCTCAGGCTCAGTAGTTGTGGCTCACAGGCCTAGTTGCTCCACGGCATGTGGGATCCTCCCAGACCAGGGCTCAAACCCATGTCCCCTGCATTGGCAGGCAGATTCTCAACCACTGTGCAACCAGGGAAGCCCCCTTTATGGCTCTTTTTAAAATTCATTTTTCTCATTTCCATTCTCTGTGGCCCTTACAGTATTTTCAACTGTGTCTATTCTTTCTCACCCTCCTTTGAATATCATTATTTCTACAATGATTGTGTTTTCTTCTACTTTTTTCTTGAGTTCTGCCTGCTTATCTCCTCATATTTTGACTAATCCTATTGACTTCACATCTCTGCCCTGAGTTATTCCAATTTTCATTTTCTTTTTAGAGGAAATTGTGTCATTTTAATTTTGAGTCAGAAAATGTAATATTTTCATCCTCTCCATAGCAACATTTTCCTGGGACGTGTCCCTCATCTATTGGTAAGGTTTAGGGTATACTGAACTTCTCTCAGATTCTTCTCTGTACATCCTGTTGCATATTTTTGCCTGATACCAGCAGTTTTATAAGGCTTTCTATATACTTTGGAGTATATGTGTGTATATATATATATACACACACACGTACATATATGTACAATTAGTTTTGTTGAAAATTTAGCTTTCAGGCTTTCTTGTATTTTCTTGTTGATTTTTTATGGATTCCAGGAGAAGAAAGTGTTTTATGAAGCCATGTTCTTGCTGCATGTCCCAAATTTTTATTTCTCTCTTACTGTTTCTGAATTCTGATATGAAAATGAGGCTATCCAGTTGAGTTCATTAGAATGGTAATTAGATCATATGTATAAATGCAGTATCATGAAAAACTGGTACTATCATGAAAACCTACTATCATGAATAATCTATTCATTATCCTAGGCAATCTTAACATAGGAGACTGCCTATGTATAGGAGATTTTAAATGCTATTTTTCATATCGTAAATAGCTATGCTGAGGACTAATGGAACAATGCATAGCTTAGAAGTTCACATTTTTAGTATATTTTTCTTAACGAGAATGGTAGAAATGATTAATTACTTGTTCCGATTCACAAAGCAGCACAGAGGACCAAAATAGCCAATTTCATTATTTCAATAATTGTTTACACTGATGAAGCCTCTGTATGAGTTCCAGTTGTTGACCATATGTGCAGTAATCTTTATAAACAAAAATACTCTCCACAACTACTTAAAAATATGTACAACATATGCAACTGTACAATGTATGCAACCAAGACCTTTTTTGTCAGTGTGAGGGGCTATCAAAACCAGTTATCCTGGGCTTCCCTGGTGGCACAGTGGTTGAGAGTCCGCCTGCCGATGCAGGGGACGCAGGTTCGTGCCCCGGTCCGGGAAGATCCCACATGCCGCGGAGCGGCTGGGCCCGTGAGCCATGGCCGTTGAGCCTGCGCGTCTGGAGCCTGTGCTCCGCAACGGGAGAGGCCACAACAGCGAGAGGCCCGCGTATCGCAAAAAAACAAAAAACAAAACAAAAAAAAAACAGTTATCTTCAGTGTTTTTCTTAAAAAAAAAAAAAAGTCAATTGCAGCATTAAGTTCAGGAGAGACAAAATCCATGATATTTGTTATACCATGGAACTCCTGACTTGTTTGTGCACAATAGTCATCTGCTACATGATTGGAATACCAGTCAACCACAGAAACATTATTTTTTAATTAGCAAGTGAGCCAACTACTGGAGTTGGAAAAATACTTGGTAGATGCAAGTATAAGACTGCTCAAAGTTCAATAAGAAAGAGAAAAGGATTCATTAATTGCATAGATGATCACTTTCCCTCTTGATTTTGCATTGTCTTGCACCTGCTTTAACGTTGGTATCCTTCTTACACATGGTTTTAAATTTAAATGAATTAACCAAAGTGGCCAAGAAATTACATTCTTTTGTTTCCTTAGCCTCTCTTTATTTAGTGAGAAAGTAGATGCTAAAAGAGGATGGCTATAGAGAACTTTTGATAAAAAAGGATAGCATATGTCATACATTTTCAAAAGCTATATCATTTGTTTCAATTGACTTCAATTAATTTAACTTTCCCAAGAGAAAGTCTGCTAAATATTGTGAAATCAAGTGAAAACCACATGTGAGAAAGAGATAAATTATACTAAACACTGGAATGTGGTAGAGTGGGAAGTTCTCATTTAAAAAGGCTGGGAGATTAATGAAAAAACATGAATAAATTATTGCAAAAATTGCATATTTATGAAGGAGGTTTTCCTGGAGAATTTTTTTTTCTTTTTGGCTGCTTTGGGTCTTCATTGTTGCACTCAGGCTTTCTCTAGTTGCGGCAAGCGGGGGCTATTCTTTGTTGCCGTGCGCGGGCTTCTCACTGGCACGGACTCTAGGCGCACAGGCTTCAGTAGTTGTGGCTCATGGGCTCTAGAGCACAGGCTCAGTAGTTGTGGAGCACAGGCTTAGTTGCTCCGCGGCATGTGGGATCTTCCCGGACCAGGGCTCGAACCCGTGTCCTTTGCATTGGCAGGTGGATTCTTAACCACTGCACCACCAGGGAAGTCCCTGGAGAAAGAGTATTAACTAGTCTTAAACATAGAAGACATGACTATGCTAGTTTGTGGTTTCTTAATGTATTTCATATTGTATGAAGTTGCATATTAACGTATCTGTATTCTTGAGCCAGAGTTATTTATTTCATTACTATTATGTTCTGAGGAATAAACATAAAAAAGGAGACCTTTTCTCCTTCTCAGTCAAACGAATGCATCATAGATAAACATCTAATTATCCCATGTTTCAAAGAAATGGTAGTGGGAGAAAAAATGTTTATTTTTATATAAAAGGCATGAAGCTAGAGACCTTGCATATAGTGTCTCCTTACATCAACAATATATAAAGTTTAAAATTTTATCTACTGTGTAACCTCCAATGCATCACCCCTCAACTTCCCTGTAAAATACCTATAAAATCACAAAGAAAAAGTTATAAATTTGATAAATGAAATAAGCTAGGCTAGAAAGAAAAATCTGTATGGTCTTACTTACACGCAGACTCTAAAACAGTTGAATTCATAGAAGTAGAGAGTAGAATGGTGGTTACTAAGAGTGGGAGGTGGGGGGAGATGGGGAGATATTAGTTAAAGGGTACAAAGTTGCAGTTATGTAGGATGCATAAATTCTTGAGCTCTAATGTAAAGAAACGTGGTAGATAATAACATTATATTGTATACTGGAAGTTTGCTAAGAGAGTAGATCTCATGTGCTATTGCCAAAAAAACCAAATAAATGCCAATATGAAAATGCCAGGACCTGGTTAGCATATCCACTAACAGACAGACTGAACCAGGATAAGAACAATGCATCCTGATCTCATGGCATATCTGAATATTTCTTTATGCACTAGAGTCCCATGGAAGATGGGAAGACATTATCTCTCTAACACAGCCTGTCCCCAGCTGAATAAATGACATAGAGGGTCCTTCCCATTACCAGCTAGGTGCTACTTGTTGAGGAGGCCAGAATTCTGGTTCCTTCTTGTCTATAATCCCTATCTCCAGACTATTCTATCTTGTTTTCACATTCATACAGAAATAGCAACTCCAAGCAAACAATTGGACATAAAGGACAGACACTGTTGTGGCATTATATAAACTTGATTGTCTCATGGTAAGGAGATAAGAGGAATGTTGGTTGCTAGATTGCTGGGAATATTATTTTCTCACTTTTTTCAAAAATTCAGAGTACCACAGAACCATGTGTGGGGAGAGGAGAAAATAATATGTCTATGTGGCTGATCCCTCTGACAAAAAAATAGAAATTAAATCGAGAACTATGAACATTAGCCTGCTCTTTTGTTGATCTGAAAAGAAGGTCACCCTTCAACTAATGCAAAATTGCCACCACTTCTACAGTACTTACTGTATGCCAGATATTGTTCTAAACTCTTTATTTAAATTAACTCTTTTAATTTTCCTAGAAACCTTATGAGGCAGATATTGTCATTGTATTACCCAAACTTTACAGATGAGAAACTGAAGCATAGAAAAGTAAAATTCACAGAACTAGTAAGTGGTAAAATTTGATTTGAACCCAGGCAATCTGAATCCAGTGTCTGGACTCCTAATCATGATGCAATGCAGAAAGAGAGTGGGACCCAAGTGGGTTCTGCATCAGACCTAACTCAGAGATCCACCACTTCAAAATTTGTTAAGAAATAAAATATCATTGGAGTCAATGAAAAAATATGACAGAACATGAGGAAAGAAATATCATCCTAATGAACCAAAGGAATAGCTACCTCTGAAAATTATCTCTTGTGAAATCCAGAAGAAAATGTTAAGAAATTATATGGAATGTTTAATATTGTGTGAGAAGAGAGAAGAAAACCTAAAATCACTAAGTGGTGATAAAAAGAGAAAAGACAATAGGATGGGGTGAAAATAACGGTAGGAGATTGGAAAGAATTTCAAGAAGATCTAACTTAATATCAGATTAAGAATCCACAATATACTGTATACTGATACCGTTATACACTTTAACCAGTAAAAAATAGGAAAAACTTCTGTGTGTTTGCAAAAGACCTGAGATGAAAATTGATACTCCTTGAGAAAATATTAGACCAAGTGGAAAAGAAGCAATAATCAATTATACATAGTAGAGATTGTTTTATCATATGGAAAAAAAATACCTGATGAAATACTGAAAGAGCTCTCCATGTTCCACAGAAAATAAAAGATATTTATCTTAGATTCTTAAAGGTAAAATATATCTGCCTCTTTTGTGAGCTCAAATAGTTAAGTCTAAAGGGAATTATCAATTTCTCATTTGTTTGGTGGAACTCATTCCTAAAATCATAAGGGCCCTGGACCCAGGGCCAGATGATGGTAGTTCCTTGACAGCATTTTCCATTTCTTTTATGGTTTGGGCAGCCTGTTCCTTGTTCCATGTTGATCATTTATACATTCTAGAGAAACATAAAGGCAATCTAAATTTCAACGTTTACAGCTTAGTTATATATTTTAATATATAAAAACAATACTCCTTCATATTTGTGGTCATATACACTTTCTCATTCCTGATGTTATTTATGCCTGTAGTTCTGTCTTTTCATCTGCTAGCTAGTCTAGAGACTTGTTTATGTCATGGATCTTTTCAAAGAACCAGCTTTTAAATACAATTAGCAATTCTGCTGTATTTCTATTTTCTTGTCTTTTAGTTTCTGCTCTTTTTTTATTATTTCCTCATGGGTTTCTTAAGCTTGGCTTTTGTGGGGTGGAGTGCTTTTACTAATTCCTTGAGTTGAATATTTAATTTGTTTTCATTCTTTCTTGATTAATACTAAGAGCATTTAAGGCTACAACCTTTTTTTTCCTTTTTTTCTTTTCTCTTTCACTGTATCCTATAACTTGTGGTGCAGTTGCAATATCTAACTAGTATGCAATTGCAATTTTTATTTTCTTAATGACACAGGACTTAAGAAAGTGCTATTAAATTTCCAAATGGATAGATATTCTGGATGTTTGTTATTCCTTTAACTCTTCCTATTATTTCCTAATTTATTTCACTGTGGATGGAGAATGTATCTTGTATAATTTCTATGTCTGGGAATTTTGAAATATATACTTTTTGGCCTAATGTATAATCAATTTTAAGGTTTCCATGGGAATTGAAGAAGGAGTGTTCTTTATAGGAGTTAAAATATATGAAGCAATTAAATCAATTTTATTTATTGTGTCGTTAATTTTCCATGCATACTGTGTAATGAATATCCTTGGTTACAGCTGAGAAAAATTAGTTTCTAATTTTCTGGTTTTTGATTTCTAGTATCTTTCCCAATCCTACTGAGGCTGATCAAAGAAAGTGTTCTAGAAATATGCATTAAAAAATCAAACATCAGTTTATTGGGAGATTTGATATATATATCTGGTTTTGAGCAACTTCATCATGTGCTTGTAATAATATTCTTTAATATGATTTGATATAATCAAATGTATTTTTGTTACCATATCATTTTAGTGTTTTCAATGCCAAATTAATTTGGCATTAACATTGCAGCCTCTGCTTTACCTTTTATTTCTGTTTAGTTGGTATATTTATTTTACTGTTAACTATTTAGGTTACTTTATTTTAAATGTATTTCTTTGAAAGCACCTTTGATTAATTTTTCTCACCTATTTTTCTCTCTTAATAAGGGATTTTGTCCTGTTTAGATTTATTTCTAAAACTCCATGTTTCCAAACAGCATTTTTAAATAAATCATAATAGTGATGCCCAGTTAAAATGTTTTCCATAGACAAATAAGTATGTAAACACTGAATACTACAAAACTTCTTAGAAATTTAAATTTCACTTTAGAAAATTAAAGCCTCTAATAAATTTTGAGTAAAAAAACCTGTTTAAATCTTATTAATTCAGCTGACAATCTAAGTTTTTATAATGCCTGAGAGATATATTTTTGCATAGAGAGAGCTATTTAAAATTAATTATGCTTTAAAATAATACCTAATTTATACCAACTAAATAATAAACTTCATTTTTCTTGGATCATTAAGTTCAACTTAGAAGTCTTGCTATGTTATTTATAGATCCCATAAAATAAGAACAGTCACCATTTTATATAAAAAAAGTTTTATGTTCTATATCAAGTTGAACACATTAAATTCTTAAATCTGATCCAGTTATAAACCTAATTAATTAAAATCCTTGTATATATTAAACTGCATTTCAGAAATTCAATATAGTCAAAAATTTTAAGCATTCTATATATATTTGATAGAATAAGTTTACAATTCTAACATGCTCACAGTTTAAAAAGTAAACATTACAAATTATATATAAATGAATAAAATTAATTTCTCTTAATTATACCAGTAGTTTGCAAACAAAGTTCTGTGTATATTTCCACTCAAAATCACAAGAAAAATATGTCAGATTTCATAAATATTAAGTATAAAAACATAAAAACAAATACACAAATTTTTTTGTTTTTTTTGTGGTACGCGGGCCTCTCACTGTTGTGGTCTCTCCCGTTGCAGAGCACAGGCTCCGGACGCGCAGGCTCAGCAGCCATGGCTCATGGGCCCAGCCACTCCGTGGCATCTGGGATCTTCCCAGACTGGGGCACGAACCCAGTAAAAATAATTAAAATTATTTTTAATTTCTTTTTTATATTGTAGTTGATTAACAATGATGTGTTAGTTACAGGTATATAGCAAAGTGATTCAGTTATACCCATACAAGTATACATTGTTTTTCAAATCCTTTTCCCATTTAGGTTGTTACAGAAGACTGAGCCAAATTCCCTGTGCTATACGGTAGGTCTTTGTTGGTTATCTATTTTAAATATATTGATAGTAGTGTGTACACATCAATCCCAAACCCCCAATCTATTCCTTCCCTACCTGCACCCCACCTGCACCCCCTGGTAACCATAAGTTCATTCTCTAAGTCTGTGAGTGTTTCTGTTTTGTAAATAAGTTCATTTGTATCATTTTTTTTAGATTCTGCGTATAAGCAATATCATATGATATTTGTATTTCTCTGTCTGACTTACTTCATCTAGTACGATAATCTCCAGGTCCAACCATGTTGCTGCAAATGGCATTATTTCATTCTTTTTAATGGATGAGTAATATTCCAGTGTATATATGTACCACATCTTATCCATTCCTCTGCCGATGGACATTTAGGTTGCTTCCACATCTTGGCTATTATAAACAGTGCTACAGTGAACATCGAGGTGCATGTATATTTTGAACCATGGTTTTCTCCAGATATATACCCAGGAGTGGGGTTGTTGGATCATATGGTAGCTCTATTCTTAGTTTTTTAAGGAACCTCCGTACTGTTCTCCATAGTGGTTGTACCGATATACATTCCCACCATCTCTATAGTTGGTTACTTCTAAAAAATGTATAGATTTATATTTTAGAGCAGTTTCAGGTTTACAGAAAAATTAAGTAGAAAGTAAAGAGAGCTTCTTTCATGCCACTCACACACAGTTTCCTCTATTATTAATATCTTTCATTGGTGTGGTATGTTTACTATAATTAATGAATATTGATACATTACTACTAACTAAAGTTCATAGTTTTCAAGAGGGTTCACTCTTTGTACAGTTATATGGGATTTGATAAATGCGTAATATCATGTATCAACCATTACTATATCATACAGAATCATTTCACTGCACTAAAAATCCTCTCTGCTCCACCTATTCATTTCCTCAACCCCCACCAATATCTGGCAACCGTTGTTCTTTTCACTGTCTCAATAGTTTTGCCCTTTCCAAAATGTTGTATAGTAGGAATCATGTGTAGCCTTTCCAGGATGGCTTTTTTCACTCAAAAATATGCATTTTAGGTTCTTCCATGTCTTTTTATAGCTTGATAGCTTATTTCTTTTTAGCACTGGATAATATTCCATTGTATGGATGTACCACAGTTTGTTTATCCATTCATCTATCCCAAGTTTTGTTATGAATAGAGCTTCTGTAAATATCCATGTACAGGTTCTTGTGTGGATATAAGTTTCCCACTCCTTTGCGTAGACACTAAGAAGCTTGGTTACTGGATCATATGGAAAGTATATATTTAGTTTTAGACAGAAACCACCAAACTGTCTTCCAGAAGGGCTGTATAATTTTGCATTCCCTTCAGCAATGAATGAGAGTTCCTACTGCTCCACATCCTTGTAAGCATTTGGTGTTACCAGTGTCCCTGATTTTGGCCATTCCAAAAGATGTGTAGTGGTGTCTTGTTTTAATTTGCAATTCCCCGATGACACATGATGTTGAGCATCTTTTCATATCTTATTTGCCATCTGTATAGTATGTCTTCTTTGGTGAGGTGTCTGTTCAGGTATTTTGCCCATTTTTAAGTGGGCTGTTCATTTTCTTATTGTTGAGTTTTAATGGTTCTTTGTATATTTTGGATTCAAGTTCTTTATTGCATATGTGTTTTGGAAATATTTTCTCCTAGTCTGTCCTTCAGTTCTTTAACACTTAAAAATTAATGTTAAAACTGGCAGTCACTTATCTACCAAGAGATTCTGATTCATCATCTCAAGTTAGCTGACACTACTGGGTTGAAAAATCAAGACACCATTTTTTTATATGGAATGCTAATGGTTGTGGTATTCTGTTAATATTAGTAATAGCAATAATAACAGTAACAATAAAAGCAGTTGACTTTTTTGTATTATGCCAGCCACTGTGCTAAAGGCTTCCAAAGTGTCATCTCATTGACTCCTCATAACAATCTTCCATAGCAGTTACTACCGTTATTCTTATTTAACAAGCGGCAACATTACAGCATGGAGAAATTCCATAACTTTTCCATAACACAAGGCTTTTGGTCTTATAGTGTTATCTGGGAAAGAGCTGAGTACCTCATACCCAAACTGTAGCAAATCAAAAGCCTCCAGATAGATAGGGATAGGTAAAACTTTCCCTCTTTGTCTAAACTTTGAAAAATCAAGATGTTTGCTTCTTGATGGGTGCTTAAATAAGGGGAAGTATGGTTTCTGATTATTCTTTAAAATGTTTTTACAAAGCTTATGTTCTCATTTAGCTTTGAAATAAAAAGCTTCTGAGTAAATAGAAGATGCTTGGTTAAAGATAAAAGAATTTCTAGCTCTAAAAGGACTGAAGAATTATCAAAGGTCAGCTCCAAATGATTGACTAATCAGGCATTCAGCATCTAGCTCGAAAAGCTTTCGGCTGATTTCAAAGAGAAGCCATTTAGCTTTCTTTACTAATTAAGAAGAAGATAATTCAGATTTCAAAATTATATGATCATTAGCAAAAGTGTAAAAGGAATCCACAGTTGCCACCACGGTTAGTTTTGATGATGTGCATAACTATCACATGCCAAAGTGTTTCAGAACAGTGTTAGCTTCTAAATTTCAAGAAAGCTTAAACTACAAAACTGTTGTGTAAAAGAAAGTATTGTAAGATTTTGTGGAAAATGTAAGTTACTGTCATTAAGAAAATAACCCGTTTATTTAGTATGCATTTTTTTCCATTAAGAGCTATTAGTGCCATGATTAAGAGCATGCATTCTGGAGGTAGACAGGCTTTGGGTTTAAGCACTTGTCTTTCCACTTAGAATCTGTGTTACCTTAGACAAGTCACTTAATCATCCTAACCTGTTTTCTGGTCACTAAAATGGGGATAAAACTAATATATGAGGTTTCCCTGGTGGCGCAGTGGTTGGGAATCTGCCTGCCAGTGCAGGGGACACGGGTTCGAGCCCTGATCCGGGAAGATCCCACATGCCGCAGAGCAACAAAGCCCATGCACCACATCTACTGAGCCTGCGCTTTAGAGCCCGTGGGCCACAACTACTGAGCCTGTGTGCCACAACTACTGAGCCCGTGCACCACAGCTACTGAAGCCCACGCGCCTAGAGCCCGCACTCCGTGACAAGAAAAGCCACCATAATCAGAAGCCCGCGCACCACAACGAAGAGCAGCCCCCACTCGCCGCAACTAGAGAAAGCCTGTGCGCGGCAACAAAGACCCAACGCAACCAAAAATAAATTTAAAAACTAATATATGTTAGTGTAGTTATAAACACTAAATGGGTAAAATGTAAGAATACATCTAAAATAGTTCCAACCTCAAAATAGTAGCTATCTTTATGGGGTTAATTTGCTTCCTGCATTACAGCTTTGAATTTGTGGATCTTATCTTACTAAGGGAGGTGGTATTTCCTTACAAACCAGCAAGTAGCTAAACTAAAAGAAATGCATTTCAGTTTTAAAGTTAAAACAAACATACTTGACCTTTTGATCATTTTAAGAACCTATCTTTTTCATCTTCTCCTACTTTAACAATTGGTTCATTTAAAAAAAAAGTATTGGTTGCCTACACTATAGCAGTTACCATTCTTTATACTGGAGTGGCATATATAAATAAAATACTTCCCTTCTACACCTACAAGTGTTCTCTGTAACATATTCTATGAAATTCAGTTAAAATCCATTTCATTTGGAGACTTTTACTATTCCTCTTGAGATAATCAGGAATTTTTTGGCAAAGGCAGAGGGGTAGTGTTGACAGGGACAGGGATTACAAAATTAAGAAAGAGATTTAGCTATTTGGGAAATACTGTGGTTGCTTATTTCACTTTATTTTCCAAAAGTTTTCTCAGGACTTTTCTATTGTTACCGATTAGGAAATGATAGTCTAAGGTATTATTAGTATTTTATTTTTGTAAATGGAAGAATTGTCATTTACTGACTTTATACACTTCTATGCCCTCTTGTTCCAGGAGAAAACTTTCAAAGTGTCATTTTGGAGAGGTCATTAGGAAGTTCTCTGACATTGAGATTCTTAAGACTCCTTCCTCTCTTTTTCTCTACTGCCTTTGTCCAAGAGTGCAGCAGTTGGATGAAATGCTATATAGCCCTTTCTGGAAGAAATATGGCATAACATTCCTTAATTTTCAGAATTACAGGCATAGAATTTTTCAGCCCTATCTGTCCAGATCTGAACTTGTACTTCACTATGGTATTGTGATCTATTACCAGGAACCAGAGGCCAGCTTTAAAAACTTAAAAGGATTTCATTTTAACTCTGGAACTTGATATTTTAAAAGCTAAAAATGCCATCAAGTTTAAAGTAATTATCTCTATCCTTCTAAGTCTTGGTATGAAGCTTAACTTACAGAGAATGCTGATGTGCCAAATGACTTTCAAGCTACCTTGTTATTCATTTAATTCTCAGGTCTTAAAATCTAGCCACAAAGCATATGTGAAGGGAATTCCTCCAAACTACTTCACGTTAAAAAGAAAAATAATTCAGAGAATGTATGCCAAAAGTAATTTACATCTGTAAGAAAATTTGGCCAACAAACTAGAGGAGAATGAAAACTTTTAAAAAAATAAGATGACTACAGTGATGTTCTCAGAAAGTGACACTAACCATAGCATGTTTTTTAATGAATTGTGATGGAAAAAGATAACATGGGGAAATAAGACTCAAGAAGCAGCTAGGGAACAGAGCAATGTGGGTTCTACAAACATGGCCTGCCTGAGGTTCTTAGTGACCTAAAAGCAACAGGGATCTATCTGGGGATGTTGGGAAGCAAGAACAACCCCTCAGGTTGCTACAGAATGGGCTTGCTCAATTTTTTCACTCCTTTATGGTAGCCAGAGAGTCCTAAAGTCATCTAGGGGGTTAGGAGCGTAATTTGGAAGCTCTCACCAAAAGTACTCCTCAGAAACACTGCATGTCCTTGAACAGCTATTCCCAAATAGTTTGTTGAGTTAAACACACACACACACACACACACACACACACACACACGCACACACACATATATAAAAACCAGTCTTCAGTCTCTCTGAGGTCCAGCTTCTGAATCTGTAAAGTGGGCGTTATGCTTTACCTCATGGGTTTTTATGATGATCCTGTGACGCCTTGTGTTTGAGGATAGGGCCTTGTGCCCTTACTGCAGTTCTATCTCTAGAGCATAATCAAGTTCCTGTCACAGAGCAGATGCTTAGCAAATATTTTCTAAATAAGTGAAATGAAAAAAACAACAAATCAAGTATTTGAGCGTGACTTAAAAGAACTTAAAATCCTATACAAATGCTAATTGTTATCATTATAAATTCTTCTACTGAAACTAAAATACAAAATGATATCATATTCTTTCTCCATGGTTAAATTGATTTGCTGTAATTTCATATATGAAAGGGTTATTTTGAAAGTGGTGAAATATTTTCATGTAAATTCTAGTCATCAGTCTATAAAGAAAAATACGATGGCTGTTAATACTCCTGCTTTGAGTAATGGTGTTGGTCAGCTGGGGACAGGGAGACATTTCCTCTCATGACTAATATAACTAAACGTGCTACAATGACTATCTGGTTTCCTCAGAAGAATATGACATTGGACTTACTCCAAATACTAACTGAATATCACACACCAAGTGTTGCAAGACTAGAAATCTTCTCTGTTAATGACAGATTCTTTGTTATCAAAGATACAACGCAGTGGAAGCTAACTAAAGAGATCATCTGCTGGTCACAAAAAAAATTTTTTAAGAAGGAGCTACTCACCAGAGGTTCCTGCTTCTTTATTATAAAATCAAGGCTAAGAAAATCCTGGAGTCTTTAATTAATCATGGTCTTACAGACTGAGTAAACTATATTTTAAAAATTTAGAAATAATCTTGTTTTGTTTTCTATTTTTCAATATCATTTAGGAGTCCCGTATAGCCAAAATTTTTTCAGCATGAAATTAATACTTCTGTATTGCTGGAGATTTGAAACATTTTAATGTTTTTCTACCATTTAATGTTTTTCATACCCTATGCATTCCTTTTTTATTCATTCAACAATGTGGGTGTCATCTGGTGGCCCAAATCATTCTTTCCAACTTCCTAAATTTTACCATGATATTACATCCTGTGTCTTTGCTTTATTGTGTAAGAGCTCAGATGCCCATTTGTGCTTACTAAAATCTTCCTATTATTTGATTTTTACTTACAGCTGATAAACTGCTGACTTTCCTTCTATTCACATTAACAAAATATTTTTCATGAAGATTCCTGTAGGACCTGTAACATAGATCAAAAGGCATCTAAAGAGAGAATGACTGTTTTTTCTCCATCTTTAAAACTCATGTTTGCTTTAAAGAAATAAATTTAACAAAATATCTTGGTAAACATAAAGTAATTTCAAATATGGAATCAAAAAATTAATACTTTTTCTAACATGTATATGTATGTGATTATATGATGTCTTCTTTATTGTGCACAGTGAGTTCCATAACAGTAAGGGTTGTTTTTTTTTTTTTTTTATGTCTGAAAAGTGTCTTTATTTTGCCTTTATTTTTGAAAGATATTCTTGCCAGATACAGAATTTACCTTACCATTTTATTTCCTTTCAGTATTTTAAAGATTTTTCTGCACTGTCTTCTTTTTTTTTTTTCACATTTTTTTTTTTTCTTTTTTTTTTTTTTTTTTTAACATCTTTATTGGGGTATAATTGCTTTACAATGGTGTGTTAGTTTCTGCTTTATAACAAAGTGAATCAGTCATACATAAACATATGTTCCCATATGTCTTCCCTGTTGCGTCTCCCTCCCTCCCACCCTCCAGGGTTGTTTTTTAATCCTATCAGAATAGTGCTTTATAACCTATAGGTACATAAGGAAAATTTAATTTATTCTACTTTAATCTTTAATTCTTAGTGTTCATTTATTCTGCTCATTCTATGATACATGAACTCTAAAATCTCTTCTTTTTTGGCAAAATACATAAAACATAATATTTTTCATCTGTTTATTCTAAAATTTTATACAAGCATATTTTTTATTGAATTTCTGTGATCAAATGTATCATACATATGGTACGTAATTAACAATTTGGACTTAATAGAGAATTTCATTTTGTCAGCCCACATTTTTTCCACTAACTGCAATAAAAAGAATGGGCTTTTATTATTTGTTTATATAAAGTCAATAATTTCATGTCCAATTTTCATTTTTACTTGAATTTTAATATTTATATGTAGATTATAAAAGGTTCCATTTCTCTCGACAGATTGTAGGAAGAAAGATTTTATTTCACTTCAGCCATGATTATACTCAGACTGGATATTTTCTACATCTCATGCAAGTATTTTCCTAGTCTAAATATAATATTTAAAGATAATTTTGTGTATTTACAGGCAATGACTGCTTTGTTTAAAATTTTTTTATAAATTGTATTGAAGTATAGTTGATTTACAGTGTTGTGTTAATTTCTGCTGTACAGCAAAGTTATTCAGTTATACATATATCTTTTTCATATTCTTTTCCATTATGGTTTGTCAAGGATATTGAATATAGTTCCGTGTGCTGTACAGTAGGACCTTGCTGTTTATCCATCCTATATATAATAGTTTGCCCCTGATAATCCTAAACTCCCAATCTTTCCCTCCTTTACCCGCCTCCGCCCCCCTGGCAACCACAAGTCTGTTCTCTGTGTCTTGTGAGTCTGTTTCTGTTTTATAGATACGTTCATTTGTGTCATATTTTAGATTCCACATAAAAGTGATATCATATGGTATTTATCTTTCTCTTTCTGACTTATTTTGCTTAGTATGATAATCTCTAGATCCATCCATGTTGCTGCAAATGGCATTATTTCATTCTTTTTTATGGCTGAATAATATTCCACTGTATATATGTACCACAGTTTCTTTATCCATTCATCTGTTGATGGACATTTAGGTTGTTTCCATGTCTTGGCTGTTGTAAATAGTGCTGCTATGAACACAGGGGTGTCTGTATCTTCGAATTATAGTTTTGTCTGGGTATATGCCGAGGAGTGGGACTGCTGGATCGTATGGCAACTCAATTTTTAGTTTTTTGAGGAGCCCTCATACTGTTTTCCATAGCAGCTTCACCAGTTTATATTCCCACCAACAATGTAAGAGGGTTCCGTTTTCTCCACACCCTCTCCGGCATTTATTGTTTGTAGAATTTTTAATGATGGCCATTCTGGCCGATGTTAGGTGGTACCTCATTGTAGTTTTGATTTGCATTTCTCTAATAATTAGCAATGTTGAGCATCTTTTCATGTGCCTATTGGCCATCTGTATGTCTTCTTTGGAGAACTGTCTATTTAGGTCTTCTGCCCATTTTTTGATTGGATTGTTTGTCTTTTTGTTGTTGAGTTGTATGTGCTGTTTGTATAATTTGGAAATTAAGCCCTTGTCAGGTGCCTTATTTACAAATATTTCCTCCCAGTTCGTAGGTTGTCTGTTTTGTTTATGGTTTCCTTTGCTATGCAAAAGCTTATAAGATTGAGTAGGTCCCAATTTATTTATTTTTGCTTTTATTTCTATTGCCTTAGGAGACTGACCTAAGAAGACATTAGTATGCTTCATGTCAGAGAATGTTTTGCCTGTGTTCTCTTTGAGGAGTTTTATGGTGTCTTGTCTTATATTTAAGGCTTTAAGCCCTTTTGAGTTTATTTTTGTATATGGTATGACAGTGTGTTCTAACTTCAGTGATTTACATGTGACTGACCAACTTTCCCAATACCACTTTCTGAGGAGACTGTCTTTTCCCCATTGTATCTTCTTGCTTCCTTTGTCACAGATTAATTGTCTGTAGGTGTGTGGGTTTATTTCTGGCCTCTCTATTCTGTTCCATTGATTGATCCACAGGTCTGTTTTTGTGCCAGTACCATGCTGTTTTGATTACTGTACACTTGTAGTATTGTCTGAAGTCTGGGAGAGTTATGCCTCTTGCTTTGTTCTTTTTCCTCAGCATTGCTTTGGCAATTCTGGGTCTCTTATGGTTCCATATAAATTTTAGGATTATTTGTTCTAGTTCCGTGAAGAATGTCATGCGAAATTTGATAGGGATCACATTAAATTTGTAGATTGCTTTTGGGTAGCATGTCTATTTTAATTCTTCCTATCCAAGAACATGGGATATCTTTCCATTTCTTTGAGTCATCTTTAATTTCCTTTTTATTAATGTTTTGTAGTTCTCAGCATATAAGTCTTTCACCTCCTTGGTGAGGTTTATTACTAAATATTTTATTTTTTTGATGTGATTTTAAAGGGGATTGTTTGTTTATATTTCCTTTCTGATATTTCATTGTTAGTGTAAAGAAATGCCACTTATTTCTGTATGTTAATCTTATATCCTGCTACCTTGCTGAATTTGTTTATCAGTTCTAGTAGTCTTTGTGTGGAGTCTTTAGGCTTTTTTATATATAGTATCATCTCATCTGTGTATAATGACAATTTTACTTCTTCACTACCAGTTTGAATACCTTTTATTTCTTGTTCTTGTCTGATTGCTGTGGCTAGAACTTCCAATACTATGTTGAATAGAAGTGGTGAGAGTGGGCATCCTTGTCTTGTTCCAGATTTTAGCAGAAAGGCTTTCAGCTTTTCACTGTTGAGTATTATGTTGGCTGTGGGTTTGTCATAAATAGCTTTTATTATGTTGAGATATGTTCCCTCTATACCCAGTTTCATAAGGGTTTTTATCATGAATGGGTGTTGAATTTTATCAAATATGTTTTCTGCATCTGTTGAGATAATGATGTGGTTTTTGTCCTTTCTTTTGTTGATGTGGTATATCACATTGATTGATTTGTGTATATTGAACCATCCTTGTGACCCAGGGATGAATCCAACTTGCTCATGGTTTGTGATGTTTTTTTATGTGTTGTTGGATTTGGTTTGCCAATATTTCATTAAGAATTTTTGCTTGTATATTCATCAAAGATATTGGCCTGTAATTTTCTTTTTTGGTAGTGTCTTTGTCTGGTTTTGGTATGAGGGTGATGGTTGCTTCATAGAATGTCTTTGGGAGTGTTCTTTCTTCTTCAGTCTTTTGGAAGAGTTTGAGAAAGATCGGTATAAGTTCTTCTTTGTATGTTTGGTATAATTCCCCAGTGAAAGCCATCTGGTCCTGGACTTTTATTTGTAGGATTTTTTTTTTTTTAAATTACAGATTCTATTTCATTTCTAATGATTGGTCTGTTCAGGTTATTTCTTCTTGATTCAGTTTTAGTGGGCTGTATGTTTCTAGAAAGTTGTTCATATCTTCTAGGTTGTCAAATTTGTTGGCATATAATTGTTCATAGTATTCTCTTACAGTTTTTTATATTTCTGTGGTATCAGTTGTGATTTCTCATCTTTCATTTCTTATTTTGTTTATTTGGGTCTTTTCTCTTTTTTTCTTGATGAGCCTGGCCAGAGGTTTGTCAATTTCATTTACCCTTTCAAAGAACAAGCTGTTGGTTTTATTGACTTTTCTAGTTTTTTTACTCTCCATTTTACTTATTTCCTCTCTGATCTTTATTACCTTCTTCCTTCTGCTGACTTTAGGTTTTGTTCATTATTCTTTTTCTAATTCTTTTAGTAGTGGGTTAGGTTGTTTATTTGAGATTTTTCTTGTTTCTTAAAGAAGGCCTGTATCGCTGTGAACTTCCCTCTAAGAACTGCTTTTGCTCCATTCCATAGATTCTGTATGGTTGTGTTTTCATTGTCATTTGCCTCAAGGTATTTTTTAATTTCTTCTTTGATTTCATCTTTGACCCGTTGGCTTTTTAGGAAATGTTGTCTAGTCTCCATGTAATTGTTTTTTCTTATTTCTTGCTTTGTTTTAATTTTTGATTCTTCTGGAAATATGGGAAATAAGTAGAGACTTGCCTCATGGGCTTGAGATGTATACCCAAAATATACGCTAATCATGTGACAAATTTTTCTATAATGTGAAAAGCATTTTGTTAGTTAAGATAAACATTTAGTATTAAGAAAAGACAAATTAGCCTTTTATTTATTGAGTTTATAGAATATTATAGAAGTATAAATCAAAAGGAGAGGAGAAAATTTCATGTATGAAAGTGTAAAAAATTAATAAACAGAAACCTCAATTAAATAGAATCAGGAGACCAGAAGGGAGAGTTCTCACACCCTGTGATGATAGCAGAGCCTGACAGGAAGAAGAAAATCCTCTTCTTTCCCAGCAAGGACTTAGCCAAGGAAAAGCTATGGACTCTTTGTTTACTATAGCCCTCCTCACTTCCTTGTCCTCTATAGAAGAGTTCTCCTCTCCATTTTTGTGGGGGACTTGCATGTGGCTTGCCATGGTTTACACCCTGAATTGCAATTATTTGTTGATCCTGAATAAACCCATTTTTTTGCTGGAGAAATAACTGGTTGTCTATTTTTGTTTTTAGATCAGCAAAAGCCATATGCTTATACAAAATAAGAGTAGTCTTCTGGGAAAGTCTTTTAAAGAAAGGGAAAAAAATAGATATCAAGAAGGAAAACAGCAAGAGTAGAAATAGGTGATAATAAAAATGTTAAGACAAGATGAGAGAAAGAGAGCAATCAAGTGATCAAAGGAATGACCAAGAAGTAAAAGTAGGAAAAAGCTAAATACTATGGAGTGGTGGAGAATGCAGGGGCATTATTAGAATTCAAGAGCCTCACAATCCAAATTTGGCTGAAGAGCTGTTGCTGGCTACCCTTATTCCATTTACAGATTCAGCTTGTGTTCTGATATCCCTAGAAATTAGGAGTTAGTGAGATCAGGGTTATCTTTCCCCAGAGAGAAAGAACTTGAGACCAGAGAATTTAAAGAGAAAAGGGCTGCCTAGAGACTGGGCTTCCATCAGGCACTGCATACCTGCAGATGAGTTTAACAGTTGGACTCCTCAGAAACAAGGACCTTGTATTTATAGTGGTGCAGCTGGAGGCACAAATGCCTGGGGACTGAGCGGGTTTGAGGCATGGAAGATCACACTGACAACAAGTTGGCTTGGAACTGCACTTATCTTATAGTTAATTCAAACTGTCATGAACCTATCCTATTGGAATGAAAATGGCAGAATCAACTGATACGAGGGAAGACTCGGGGTGTGCTTTAAGTACTCCATGGCCCAAGTCTTCAATTCCACTCATCTCTCCATGTGTCCAAAAGCCACTTTGTGGTAACTGAGCATGCCAGAAGTCTCCATACCCACTTGAGCTTTCCTAAACTTAATAGCCAGGAGTAATCTATTAACTTAGGATCATAACTATAATTAATATGGGGTATGGATAAGCAAGACTCTGGAAGAGTCATTATCTGTCTTCCAGATGCAGGGGGCGAGGAAAGTATGGGAGTAACTGTGCATCTGAAAATATTCATATTCTTTTGGCTCCAGTCCAGGTCCTGACTAATAATTTTGAAATGCTGAGGACAGAAGTTAAACAGGCATCTAGATCCATGTCCACTAGGGAGCCCTTGATCAGCTAGCGGCGGACCAGCAGTGAGAAAAGCTCTGAATCTTGAAGCCAGGCCAAGAAAATAAAACCCATTGGGTCTGGGCCTATTGTAGGTACTAATGGAGGGACAGAGTCCAGATGAGGGTAAAGGCCAAAGTTGAAGAAGCAAGGATTGATTTAGAAGTGAGGGAGTTGTGTGAGTGCAAGTTGCATAAACTTAAGGAGGTCCTTCTTGTTAATGGCTCAGGAACTGTAAGGACTAGGGGCATAACTAGAGCCTTATGTGTGTTTCTGATTCTCTTGCCTAAATGCTGAGAAGGGAATGATAGTGAGAAGTAAGAGATTATAAAAGCAATGGGTCAGGATAATAACTTATTGGGAGTCAACTTTAAAAATGCTCAGTCTATTGAAAAAGATAATCAATATGTTATTGGTCTGTCACCAATGACATATCTAAACAGGATTCTTCCTATGGCCTCAGAAATAAATGATGCTCCAATTTTTTTTCTCTTTCTTTTTGTTCTAAATATCATTCCTTTGAAATATCTCCTTGAATTCCTTGTTCATTCAAGGAGGACTTAAAGGAAGGACACTTATCTTTAGCTGTTTCATTTATTGATCCATTTTGTTTTGTCCCTCTTCTGGGCTCTAACTAAAACTACTAATAAATTGTGTACTATCTGGGGCAAGTGGAAGCTTAAGAGATAGCTTCAGTGAAGCTGGTTTAAGAGTCCTTGTCTCTCAACCCAGAACCAAACTATGACGTATTACATACTAACAATTAAAAATATAATTTGGGCATGCATTTTGCCCATTACCTGAATGATTATTGTCATCCTCAGCTTCACATTGATATGGGCCCCTGATCCCCAAAAGGACTGCATCCAGGGCTAAATTTAAATCATGCATCAGAGTCTGCTGAGGATAACAGGCAGCCCTGATGCCAGCACTCCAACAGGAAAAGTAAAGGTGGCAAAGGAGTATTAAGCAGAAATGGCTTGGCAAGAAGAGAGTAGAGGCTAAAATATACAGAAATGAAAAAGGGAGAGGAATCTTGGTTATATGGGAAAAGAAAAAAAAGGAAAATTTGATAATAATTTAGAAGAGGTTTTTAAATATAGAAATTTCAAAGGAAAAGAGGTTTACTTCATAAAGAAATATCAGGCTCTGGATTTCCTGCCCCACTAAGATAATTTATGTAAATTGAAAGAAAGAAGTGGAAAGAGATGTAATTAGGTGAGAGGAAAAAGTAAAAGGAGCAATTAACTATGTGAAGTAGAGAAAATAAGAAATTTATACCAAAATCCACATGAAAAATTTGTGTGTATATATTTCATGAATGTTTCTTACCTATGCTGTCTCAAATTGGATAAATGTTTGGGGAATATCCCTTTTTCCTGAACATTTACAATAAGATAAAGTGCACATTATGTAATTGATTAGAAATTTTATTCATGTCAGTATGTTGGCGTTAATTTTTTGCTGTTTAAATATTACAGCTTTCATTAGCTATAATTTTTTGTCCTTCAATGAATTTATCATTATTATATTATTGTAGAGGTTGAATGAATGAATCAATTTTTATCTAGAATATTCTTTAAATTTTAAAATACTCAAAATTAAACACAAGAAACTATATATAAGGAAAAAGAAACAGAACAAAAATAAATGATTTCTAAAACTGGAATATTTATTTCTCAATTTGCTATCTATGAATATGGATGTGACATACATTTTACAAAAATCAGATTATACTATAAATACTAAATAGCAACCTCCTTTTTTTCACTTAATGTATTTTGCATGTTTGGCTATGACAATATAAATGCCTCTATGATATTTTCAGAGGCTTTGTGGCATTCCATTCAATGACTAGACATTTCTTCCAACCTGTTTAAAAGTTTAGTTTTTCCATTTTTTGCTATTATATAAAACAGAGAACATCCATCATAGCTAAATTTTTGCAGTTATCTCCAATTGTTTCCTTAGTATAAGTTTCCGTGAAGAGAAATAATGCAAAATGGGCCTACAGCCAAATTTCCCTACAGAAAATGTTTAATGATTTATAATTCCACTAATGATATATGCAAGTATGCATTTGCATATGGAAGGGAATGAATCATGGGGAGGCAGAGGCCAATAGTGGTGGTGGTGGGTAAACCCTAATCAGACCCTGAGATCCCTTCATTTTTGAATTCATACCCTGTATAATCTCCTGACCTTGAGTATGGGTGAGTCCTATGACTTGCTTCTTTCTCATCAAGATAATGTGGCAAAAGTGGTAGAATGTCACTCCCTCCTGTAATTGTTACTTTACATTGTATTAAGACTTTGTTTTCCGGTAGACTAGAGCCTCTGTTGCCGGTTTTGAAGAAGACAGCTGCCATGAAATAAGTGGCAGTGTTAGAGAAGCTCACATAGCAAGGGATTGGAGGTGGCCTCTAAGAGCTAAGGGTGATTTTCAGCAGAAAATCAAAACCCTCAGTCCTTCAACTGCAAGGAAATTAATTCTGCCAACCACCTGAGGAAGTTTGGAAGCAGGTGTTTCCCTAGTTGAGCCTCTGATGAGACCACAGCCCTGGCTGACAGCTGGATTGCAGTCTGGCAAGGAAGGCCCTGAATAAAAACCTAGCTAAGCAGTGCCCAGACTTGTGACCTACAGAAACTACGTAACAACAAATGTGTGTTGTTTAAAGCCACTAAGACTGGGGTAATTTGTGATACAGCAGCAGAAAACTCATACATTAATCACATTGTCAATTTATTCACTTACTTATTTGTATCAATATTGACCTATGGTTTCTTATTCTTTACTGTCATTATTTATTTTGATGCTCATATTGTCCCAGATTTGACCAGTGTGAACCCCTTCAGTAGGGCTTCTGTGTCCTTTTGACATGTGCCCATCATTCTTTGATTATCTCCTGCTTTCTGGCACAATGCCCTTCCTCTTTGCAGACACCCTTCTAATCACGCTTAGGTTCTCATATACTGCTGCTTCCCCACTCCTCCATCCCCTGCCACCTGCCAACATGGGCATTCTCTTTACTCCGCTTGAAATGCACATCCTCAAGCCAGGCTGCCCACCTCCTGCCCGCACGTTGATGCCTGCTTTACCCTGATTGAACTCAGACACTCCCTGTCAGCTCATCCTTCCATATAGATGCTCTTCCCAACCTGCTTGATTTCTGGCATGCTGTGCCAGGTAGCTGCTATGCATGGGCACCTCCTCATCTCACTCAGGTTATAACAATCCATGCCAGGCCTTCCTGCTTGAATCCCCTCTTCTCTGTCTTCAGGTTCTGAAGTGAGACTGTCCCTTGAGTGGATGATTTCCCCACAGTCTAGGCTTTGACACCCATCCTGGTCATTCCTCCCCTCCACATTTAGGCTCTAGGTCAACCCTCTGCAGGGGTGCCCTACTCACCCTGCTTGAATTCTGATACCCTACAACGGGATGTTCTAATGCATAGATATTCTTTTTTATCCTTCTTGGTTTTCAACACCCAGACCTGGCAGCCCTTCTATGCAGAAGCCTTCCTTGTCCTGTTTGGGCACTTCTTCCTCCATCTAGACCACCATGACTCATTCCGTCTCCCCAGTGCAGACACCTACCTGGTTCAGCCTCACCTAATGTCTTTGAAGTTAATTATTCAGAGAGATGAAGGAAGAAAGGAAAGGCAAATTAAGGATAGAGAAGGAGAATGGGCAGGGGAATGAGAAAAGAAAGAGGAATATATATATATATATATATATATATATATATATATATCTTCAATTCTAATTAAATAAAATATCAAATAAATATCATCGGTCAGAATGTGTAACAGTGCTTCATATTTCCAGGTCTTATAAGGTTGCTCAATTTAAATACATTTATAAAATTTTTAAAAGTTTAGTTTATTATGGAATTTCATCATAACGGGTCTTGCTGTGCTAGGCACATATAAGATACTCAAAGAAGTTAATTTCTGTTTCTTTTTAAAGAAACTTTAATGAATTTGATCTTGGCTTTTTCTCATAAAGTATTGACCAACATCTGTTTATTTTCTGTGACTTATTTGTAAGCAGTATATATCCTTTACCTATCAAAATACAACTAAATTGAAAGCTAAGCCAGGATATAATTTTAATCATGTCTCTGTTCAATATTATAAATGTCCATATACATGTATAAAATTTAACCAAGGTGACAGATTTTTATCACTTCCACAATCCGAGAAAGTGTTTAATCTTCTTGAATTTTCCCACTCTATTTTCAAATATTGCTCAAATTCTAAAAGTCACTGCAAATTTCTTGTTAAGTGGTCAAAATGGTAATGATAAACAAACAATTGAAAATTGTATAGGTGAAAAATAAATATGCCTTTTACTCCTGGCCCCAGATCACAAGAGAAAAATCATCGTTGCCAGTTTCTTGGTTAATTATCCACAAATACTAAATACACACAAAAACTGATGAAATATATCAATTCATAGATTCAAGAAATTCTGTGAACCCAAGTCCTCTTAATATTTGCCTGTAACTCCTAATCAGAAAATAATGTCCAAGTATCAGCATTGAAGGACAAAAATTGGGGCAGAAAAGAACACCCAGACAGAAAAAAGGGGAGTTCTAATCTCATCTTAATCACACTCAGAAGACTAATCTGTATGATAGTCAGCTCATAGGAAAGAGAATATGGATACTTAAGTGAATTTTCATTCTTTTCAGTAAAATGTTTTATACCCAACTGACAGAACAAACAAGGTTTGCAGACTAAAATCAGTGACATACAGATTGGTCATTTATTTTTTTATTTTTTATTTTTTTTAATGAGATCAGGTCTTAAGGTTTTGTTTTTTGTTTTGTTTTGTTTTTTAATAGCAGCTATTTATTTATTTTTGACTGTATTGGGTCTTCGTTTCTGTGCGAGGGCTTTCTCCAGTTGTGGCAAGCGGGTGCCACTCTTCATCATGGTGCGCAGGGCTCTCACTATCGTGGCCTCTCTTGTTGCGGAGCACAGGCTCCAGACACGCAGGCTCAGCAGTTGTGGCTCACGGATCTAGTTGCTCCGCGGCATGTGGGATCTTCCCAGACCAGGGCTCGAACCCGTGTTCCCTGCACTAGCAGGCAGATTCTCAACCACTGCGCCACCAGGGAAGCCCCCAGATTGGTCATTTATTGAGCAGATAGAAAAAAAAGTTGAAAACAACTGAATTTTAAATTACAGAAATGAGCAGAGAGTGATTATCTTTGCTTTATATTGATAAAGCAGTGGTTGCATATATGAACATATTATAATACCTATGATATAGCATGTATTGTGTCAACTGTTAAAATAATGTATATTGAAATGTAAGTCCGAATTATTCCTTTTAATAGAGTTAGCAAATTCCCTAGAAGAGTTTGCTTAACTTACTTCAAGACCAATTAAAATATACTATTCTTATTCCACAAAGTGTGATGTGTTTGTTGAAATGTGATATATGGACTCTCCACCTTTTCAGTAAATGGTTTCAAGTTAACTCAAATCTGCATGCTCAGAGCAGATTGTGTTCAATAAAATCTATTTTCTAGAAGTAAACGTATGGTAATAATAAAGTAATAAAAAAAGAATAATAAAGGAGGAAATAAATTGTGCAAGGGCTGGAGCATAATGAAGTTTCCACTGGCATAAGTGGTACTAACTGCACCACTTTACTAACTGTAAATTGCATCTGGGTGGTCAAGCCGCAAAGGGATGATGCAATCAATGATAAAACTGTGTATCTTAGGACATAATCACTTTCTTACCACTCTTTTATTTTGTGTTCTTCTTTTTCTAAGATCTTTGTAACACATACAGTGTAATTCATGGTTACCTTTATAATGATGAAACTTGCTGAAATGTAGCTTATGGAACTTTTCAGTAAGGATAAATTCTTCCTGAAAATATTTCATTTTGAAATTAGTTTTTATTGCCAGACTATTTATGACACCTCTAATGTTTTATGAGAGTATGAATTTTGAATTTTATCTTTGGGTTGATTTTAATTTTTTTAAGTTTTTATGTATGTTATATTTAACTTTTATAAAAAGTAAGACTGTTATTTTGGGATAATAATAGAATTGTATTATTTCATCTCCTTGGTTATATTATAAATAATATTTATCATTTATTCAGTAAATACCATGCACTTGAATTATTTACTTTATTCCTTTCAACAGCCTTTTGCCATAGATGCCATTGTTGTCCTCTACATTTTGCCAGAGGAAGATGTGTTTTAGACAAGTTACAAACCCATGATTACAGAGTTAGGAAGTGGTGAACCCACAATTAAAGTCCAAGTTTGTCTGATTCCAGTCCCATGATCATCTACTACACTATACTGTCATAGGAAAAGAACCTAATTTTGTTTTTAGTCTCCATAATTGTGGTTATCTGCAGGCAAAATGGTAATAAGTGAATTTAAAGACTTCTTTAATAATAAGAAAAAGGATTACAGGTTTTAGAAATAAGTGCTTTGGTCTATGGTCGAAGTTCACCCTACAGAACATGTGAAAGCATGCATTCCTCACGTGCTCCTCTGTTTACTTACTCAAGAGTCCAACAATGCAAGTGAGGCCTGATCACTGCCTGGTGTGGGGTTTTAGTTGTAGCTGGATTAGACCATGGTTGTGTTAGGTGAAATTCACATGGTACTGCAAAGCTGGAGAACATCCAGGAGCAAAAGCTTTTTAATTGACTCTCTTCCATTTCTCTTCCATAAATGCACCATTTCCAGTTTGAAGTTTCAGGAAGCATTCTTTAAATGAGGAGGGATGACTGACTTCTGGTACTTTACTGTTATATTTTCTAAGTTCCTTTTCCCCTATGTTAGTGAAATGATTGCAAGCAACATTGATGACTAATTTTCTGGCACATATTTTGAAGCAAATATTATTCTCAAAGTTGGAAATTATATTTGTAATATTAT
Source organism: Aethalodelphis obliquidens (assembly GCF_003676395.1). Classification (NCBI taxonomy): domain Eukaryota; kingdom Metazoa; phylum Chordata; class Mammalia; order Artiodactyla; family Delphinidae; genus Aethalodelphis; species Aethalodelphis obliquidens. The sequence continues at coordinate 43,464,021 of NW_020837950.1, forward strand.
TGGCCCTATACTATATATCTTCCCTCCACCATCAGCATTACTCCATCCCTCTTTCTACTTACCTTTCTAAGTGAAGTCAGATTAGAAATATGGACTTTACAAAATATATACTATAGTTAGAAATCTAACTTTTGTAATCATCTGTGTCAGCAATGTCAATAAAAATATAGTGTGAGCTACATCTATAATTTTGTTATTTTTAAATTTTTAAGTTAAAAATATTGCAGTATTGTAATTTACAACATTATATTAGTTTCACGTGTACAACATAGTGATACAAATTTGATGTAGATTATACCCCATTTAAAGTTATTATAGGGGGCTTCCCTGGTGGCGCAGTGGTTGAGGGTCCGCCTGCCGATGCAGGGGACACGGGTTCATGCCCCAGTCCGGGAAGATCCCACATGCCGCGGAGCAGCTGGGCCCGTGAGCCATGGCCGCTGAGCCTGTGCTCCGCAACGGGAGAGGCCACAGCAGTGAGAGGCCCGCGTACCGCAAAAAAAATAAAAGTAAAAAATAATAAAGTTATTATAAAATATTGGCTCTATTCCTTGTGCTGTACAATATATTCTTGTAGCTTATTTATTTTATACATAGTTTGTACCTCTTAATCCCCTACACCAATCTTGCCCCTCCCTTCCACCCTCTCCCTACTGGTAACCACTACTTTGTTCTGTATATCTGTGAGTCTGTTTTTTTTTAAATTTATTTATTTATTTATTTTTGGCTGTGTTGGGTCTTAATTGCTGCACACGGCTTTCTCTAGTTGCGGCGAGCGGGGACTACTCTTCGTTGTGGTGCGTGGACTTATTGCATTGGCTTGTTGCAGAGTATGGGCTCTAGGCACTTGGGCTTCAGTAGTTGTGGCATGTGGGCTCAGTAGCTGTGGCTCACGGGCTCTAGAGCGCAGGCTCAGTAGCTGTGGCGCTCAGGCTTAGTTGCTCCGCGGCATGTAGGATCTTCCCAGACCAGAGCTCGAACCTGTGTCCCCTGCATTGCCAGGCAGGTTCTTAACCACTGTGCTACCAGGGAAGCCCTGTGAGTCTGTTTCTGTTTTATTATAGTCATGCATTTGTTTTATTTCTTAGATTCCATATATAAGTGATAACATACAGTATTTATCTTTGTTTGACGTATTTTACTAGCATAATAACCTCCAAGTCCATCCATGTTGTTGCAAATGGCAAAATTGCATTCTTTCTTATGTCTGAGTAGTATTCCATTGTGCATATATACACCATATCTTATTTACCTAGTCATCTGTTGATGGACACTTAGGTTGCTTCTGTATCTTGACTATTGTAAATAATGCTGCTGTGAACATTGGGGTGCATGTATCTTTTCAAATTAGTGTGTTCATTTTCCTTGGATATATACCCAAGAGTGGAGTTGCTCAATCATATGGTAGTTCCATTTTTTAGTTTTTTGAGGAAGCTTTATGCCGTTTTCCACAGTGGCTGCACCAGTTTATCAACACATTCCCACCAGCAGTGTGCAAGGGTTTCCTTTTCTCCACATCCTTGCCAATGTTTGTTACTGTGGTCTTTTTTGATGATAGTCGTTCTGACAGGTGTGTGGTGATATCTCAATGCATTGCTTATCACCAGAGAAAAGTTGAGCCTCTTTTAATGTGCCTGTTGGCCATCTGTGTATCTTATTTGGAAAAATATCTATTCAGGTTTCCTGTCCAATTTTTAATCAGGTTGTTTGTTTTTTTGATATTGAGTTGTATGAGCTGTTTGTTTGTATATTTTGGATATTAACCCCTTATTAGTCATATCATTTCCAAATGTTTCCTCCTATTCAGTAGGCTATTTTTTTGTTGTAAGTGGTTTTCTTTGCTCTGCAAAAGACTTGAAGTTTAATTATGTCCCATCTGTTTGTTTTTTCCTTTGTTTCCTTTGCCTTAGGAGATAGATCCAAAAAAATATTACTACAATTTCTCTCAAATCTGCCTTTGTTTTCTTCTAGGAGTTTTATGGTTTCTGATCTTACATGTAGATTATTAATCCATGTTTGACTTTATTTTTGTTTATGGTGTGAGAAAGTGTTTTAATTTCATTGCTTTAGATGTAGCTGTCCAGTTTTCCCAACACTGCTTATTGAAGAGACTGTCTTTTCCCCCATTGTGTATTCTTGCCTCCTTTGTCATAGATTAACTGACCATAAGTGTATGGGTTTATTTATTTATTTATTTATTTATTTTTGCGGTTTGCAGGCCTCTCACTCTTGTGGTCTCTCCCGTTGCGGAGCACAGGCTCCGAACGCGCAGGCTCAGCGGCCATGGCTCACAGGCCCAGCCGCTCCGCGGCATGTGGGATCTTCCCGGACCGGGGCACGAACCCGTGTCCCCTGCATTGACAGGCGGACTCTCAACCACTGCACCACCAGGAAAGCCCTGTGGGTTTATTTATGGACTATCCTGTTCCAGTGATCTCTGTGTCTTTTTTTTTTTAATGTGTCTGTTTTCATTACAGTACCATACTGTTTTGACTACTGTAGCTTTGAATTATAGTCTGAAGTCAGGGAGTGTGATACTTCCCTGTTCTAGCTCTGTTCTTCTCTCTCAAGATTGTTTTGGCTATTTGGGGTCTTTTGTGTTTCCATAAATATTTTTAAATTGTTTGTTCTGGTTCTGTGAAAAATGCCATTGGCATTTTGATAGGGATTGCATTGAATCAGTAGATCGCCTTGGGTAATATGGTATTCTAACAATATTAATTTTTTCAGTCCATGAACACAGTATATCTTTCCATCAGTATGTGTCTTCTTTGATCTCTTTCATCAGTGTCTTACAGTTTTCCAAGTGCAGGTCTTTTACCTCCTTAGATGGATTTATTCCTAGGTTTTTTATTCCTTTTGATTCCATTGTAAATGGAATTGTTTCCTTAATTTCTCTTTCTGATAGTTTATTGTTAGTGTGTGGAAATGCAACAGATTTTTGTATATTACTTTTGTATCCTGCAATTTTACCAAATTCATTAAAGAACTCTAGTAGTTTTTTGGTAGTACCTTTATAATTTTCTGTGTGTCGTGTCATGTCATTAGCAAACAGTGACAGTTCTACTTCTTTTCCAGTTTGGATTCTTTTTATTTCTTTTTCTTATCTCATTGCTGTGGCTAGGACTTCCAAAACTATGTTGCATAAAAGTGGTGAGAGTGAGCATCCTTGTCTTTTTCATGATCTTAGAGAAAATACTTTCAGCTTTGCACTGTTAAGTATGATGTTAGCTGTGGGCTTTTCATATATGGATTTTATTATGTTGTAGTATGTTCCCTCAGTACCCACTTTGTGGAGAGTTTTTATCATAAATTGGTGTTGAATTTTGTCAAAAGCTTCTTCTGCACCTGTTGAGTTGATCATATTACTTTTATTCTTAAATTTCTTAATGTGGTATATCACATTGATTAATTTGCAGATATTGAAACATTCTTGCATCCCTGGGATAAATCCCACTTGATCATGGTGTATGATCCTTTTAATATATTTTTGGATTTGGTTTGCTAACATTTTATTGAGGATTTTTGTATCTATGTTCATCAGTGATATTGGCCTGTGATTTTCTTTTTTTGTGATATCTTTGTCTGATTTTGGTATCAGGGTGATCCTGGCCTCATAAAATGAGTTTGGGAGCACTCCTTTCTCTGCATTTTTTTGGAAAAGTTTGAGAAGTATAGGTGTTAACTCTTCTTTAAATATTTGGTAGAATTCACCTGCAAATTTATCTTGTCCTGGACTTTTGTTTGTTGGGATTTTTTTTCATTACTGGCAATTGGTCTCTTCATATTTTCTATTTCTTCCTGGTTCAGTTGTGACAGACTATACTTTTCTAGAAATTCGTCCATTTCTTCTAGGTTGTGCATTTTATTGGCATATCATTGTTTATAATAATCTCTTATCATTTGTATTTCTGTAATGTCGTTTTTAACCTTTCTTTCTTCATTTTTGACTTTATTGATTTGGGCCATCTCTTTTTCTTGATGAGTCTGGCTGAAGGTTTATTAATTTTGTTTATCTTTTCAAAAACCAGCTCTTAGTTTCATTGACCTTTTCTATTGTTTTTTTCTATTTCATTTATTTCTGCTCTGTTCTTTATGATTTCTTTTCTCCTACTAACTTTGGGTTCTGTTTGTTCATCTTTTTCTAATTGCTTTTGGTGTAAGTTTAGGCTGTTTACTCGATATTTTTCTTGTTTACTGATGTAGGCTCATATTGTTATAAACTTACTTCTTAGAACTGCTTTTGCTGCAGCCGATAGATTTTGGATCATTGTGTTTTTGTTTTTATTTTTCTCCAGGTATTGTTTTATTTCTTCTTTGATTTCTTCAGTTATCCATTGGTTATTTAGTAGCATATTGTTTAACCTCCACATGTTTGTGTTTTTTGCAATTTTTCTTATTGTTGACTTCTAGTCTCATAGCATTGTGGTCAGAAAAGATCATTGATGTGATTTCAGTTTTCTTAAATTTGTGGAGGCTTGTTTTGTGGCCTAGCATGTGATCTATCCTGGACGATGTAACATGCGCAATTGAAAATTATGTGTGTTCTGTTGCTTTTTGCTTTAATTTTTGCCATTTTAATTACAGTGTATTTTGATGTGATCCACTTGGGTTGATCTTGTTTGGGGCTTTCTGTGCTTTCTGGACTTGGATATCTGTTTCATTTCACAGGTTAGGGGATTTTTCAGCTATTATATCTTCAAATAACTCTTCTGCCACATTCTCTCTTCTCCTTCTGGGACCCCATATAATATAATGGTAATGTTAGTACCCTTGATGTTGTCTCAGAGGTCTCTTAAACTGTCTTCATTTCTTTTTATCATTTTTTCTTTTTTCTGTTCAGCCTCAGTGATTTCCACTACTCTGTCTTCCAGCTCGCTGATCCATTCCTCTGTATCATTTAATGTACTGTTGATTTCTTCTAGTGTATTTTTTTAGTTTCGTTATTGTATTTTTCATCTCTGTTTGGTTCTTCCTTATTTTTTTAACTCTTTGTTAAAAGCTTCTAACTTCTCCCTCTGTTCATTCATTCTTCTCCCAAGTTCTTTGATCATCTTTATGATCATTACCTTGAACTCTCTCTCTCTCAGATAGATTGCCTATCTCTGCTTCACTTAGTTATTTTTCTGGCATTTATCTTTTTCCTTTATTTGGAACATGTTTCTCTGTCACCTCATTTTGCCTAATTGTTTTTATTTCTGTGTATCTGGTGGGCTGATTATGTTTCCTGACCTTGGAGAAGTGACCTTTTGTAGGAGACATCCTATGCATCCAAGCAGAGCCGTCCCCTCTTGTCACCCTACCTATATGCTCTAGGATACCCACTATGTGAGCTGAATGGGTCCTTCTGTTGTGATGGGCTGACCACTGTGGGAAGTCTGCCAGGGGTGGCTGGCCCCTAGTTCAGTTCATTGCCAGTCCTGCTTTGTGTGGAGTCTGCCAGTCATGTTTGGCAATGCTAGGTCACAGTGTGGCTTGCTGTGGAAACCCACAGGGTCCTGGGGCTAGAGTTGGCTCACTGATGGGCAGAGCTGGGTTTGGTGTGGGTGGTTGCATGGCCTGGGTTCCAAGATCTAGTGTCGGCCTGCTGGTGGCTGGGGCCAGTTCCTTACACAGCTGGCTGCAGATTCTGTGGTTATGAACCTTCACGTGCACTAACTGTATTTCAGTTGAGACATCAGAAATAATATACCCTCGAAGTAAGGGTCCAACCTAGGAGTTAGAATCATGCTATGGGACTAAGGGCTATATCCTTGGGGTAGGGGCACAAATAGATACATAATAGTAAAATTTAATAAAAGGAGAGCATTCTAAAAACTTTCAAAGAATGAAAGCAGATTACTCAAAAGAAAGCAAAAATTAAGTTGCTTTGTCAACAATTGACTAGAGAACAAAGTAAGTAAAAAATCAAATAGGGGCTTACCTGGTGGCACAGTGGTTGAGAGTCCGCCTGCTGATGCAGGGGACGCGGGTTCGTGCCCCGGTCTGGGAGGGTCCCGCATGCCGCGGAGCAGATGGACCCGTGAGCCATGGCCGCTGGGCCTGCACGTCCGGAGCCTGTGGTCCGCAATGGGAGAGGCCACAACAGTGACAGGCCCGCATACCGCCAAAAAAAAAAAATGAAAAATCCAATAAAATGTTTAAAGGAAAAGAATACCAAATCTAGGATTTTATAATTTAGCTATTATCCTTTAAGGAAGAGGGCAATATAAAAATGTTCCTATATTGAATGTTACTATGCAGAAATCCACTTTGAAAATTCTTTGTGAGGGCACTCTCCACTAAGAAGAGAAAGAAACCCAGGAGGTCACATGACATGTATAAGAAATAATGGTGAGCATTAACTACACATACATGCTCTAAAAAAACACAAGAAAAAAAAGAAGGAAGGAAGATAATCCAAAAAGCAGAGACTAATACAGAAAAAGATAATACCTACATGGCTGGTAGGGGGAAGATGACAAATATAAAGAGAGAAGCTAATTTGTTTAGATGGAAGGTATAGATCATAAGTTTAAACCATTGATAAGGAAAAAAAAGAATGGGTCTCACTAAGTTAGGAGTAACCAGTAGAAAAATTAAAAATACATGACTTATAAACCAGCAGAAAGAAAAAATGCCATATGTACTATGGAAACAGAAAACCAGAAAAAAAGACACAAAACTACAATGGTAAATGAAAATATAATGCTAAAGATAAATCTTAGTGTAACAAATACTACAAGAATTCTAAATGAAACATACTCACAAATTGAAATAAAAAGCAGATTCTCTGATAGAATCAAGGAAAACAAGTTTAGCAATATATTGTCAAAAGGATAACATGTTTAAATCAAAGGAAAATGCAAGCAAGGAAAAGTAAAAATATATACTGAGCATAAAGAAATATGTGGTAGCAGTCATACCATCAGACAAAATGGAATTTGAAATGAAATCTATTACTGAGGAAAAAGATGTTTATGATGGTAAATGATAGTAATGCTAGTGATACTAATATTAACAAACACATATAAAGTGATTACTATATGTCATTTGCTGTTCTAAGCACTTTATATAACACATTAATCCTCATAACAACCAAAAGATACAGGTATTATCAATACTTGCCTTACACATTTAATAGATGAGAAAAGTGCAGCACAGAATGGTTCAGCGACTTGCCCAAAGCCAGAAAATTCTTAAGCCAGAATTAAAACTCTGGCCCTGTGGTTTCAGGTTCCATACTGTCATCTACTAAATCATGAACACATATGCAAGCAAAGATGTAAAAGATTTAAATAATAATTAGATCTAATTAGTAGATGCATAGAGAACTTTACTTTCATCAAATCAAAATTACACATGTTTTTTAGCTCTCATCCAATCTTACAAACATCTCCCACATGTGTATCTCCAGCCCACACATTTCTTCTGACCTGAATATTTAGTTTATTAGTCCACATCTCAAAGTTATCTTGTTGAAATTTTATCATTCCCCAAACCTACTTTTACCTACAATGTGGAAACATCCTATATTCCTTTCTTCTATCATCCCTTCTATCCCTACATCTGATGTATCAGGAAACCTGTTTGTACCATCTTAAAAATATACTCATAATCCAGTCATAATTCACTCTCTGCACTGCAACATCCATGATGTGATTCCTCAGCACTGATTGTCTTGATTATTGCTGTCACCTCTTAACTCTTCTCCTTCCTTCCATTCTTGACCCCATAGTCAATAACTCACTCAATAGCCAGTGTTTAAAATGTGAGAATCATATCACTCCTTTGTTCAAAAACTTCTGAAAGCTCCTATCTCTGTCCAAATAAAAGCCAGAGTTTTTACAGTGGTCCAAGAGACTCTCCATCATTTGGCCTCCATTACCACCCATTCCTTGAAGAATCTGGCTACCAAAGGACACTGCATTGGCTGGCCCTTCTCCCTGAAAGGATATTCTTCCAGATATCTTAGTGATTAATTCTCTCATCTCCTTTTGCTATCTGTTCAATGCCACCTTTTCAATAAAGCCAACCTTGATCATTCTGTTTTTTAAAATTGAAATCATACCCTACTTGGCATTCCCAATCTGCTTTACCCAACTCTCCATTTTTCTTCCCATAGCAGTTGTCTATTTCTAACTTTCCATTTATCTATTAGCTAGTGTTAATTATCTTTTTCTTTCTGGTAGAATATAAGCTCCTTGAGGAAAGAGATTTTGTCTGTTTTATTCACTAACTTTCCTAAGTGCTTAAAAGAGTACCAGAAACAGAGTATTTATTCAATATTGTTATGGGACTAAACAAGAAGCAGTCAAAAATTTTCTCAAGGCCATATAGAAGCTTCAATATATTAAAAAAAACAAATGTTATACTTAATGTGTTCTCTGATTACAAAGCAATAAAATTAGAAATTACTAATTAAAGGAACTTTTAAAAAATCCCTAATGTCTAGAAAAAACTAAATAATGTACTATGAAAAAAAAACCCTTGAGTTAAAGAGCAAATCTTTAGGGAAATTATAAAATGGTAAGAACTGAACAAAAATGAAAACACTACAGTTAAAATTTATTGTATACAGCTAAAGCAGAATTTGGAAAGGAAGTTATAGCCTTGTATAGATTAGTCACAAAGCAGGAAATATTGAAGTCATACTAATTTCCTTTTGAAAAACAGCAACAGAACAATGCCAATGAAACAAGAATACAACAAACATAAAAGCAGAATTCGTTTAAATAAATAATGAGAGAGGTCAGAATTTTGGCAAGATTTATTTAGGAACAAAAAGGAAGATGCAAAGCAAAAATATACCAGGAAAGGGGAAAGTAATCTCAGATATAACAGAGATTTAAAAAGAATAATATATGAATACTTTGGATAATATAAATATGCTAATAAAGTTGATAATCTATACATTGTTTTCAGTCAGAGGCAATGTCAATTCCTAGCTGGCCTCTGGAAATCTGTGAGTATTTCTAATTGTCACAATGGCTGGAGATGCAATTGATATATTTAGTGTCCAGAGCCCAGGATAGAAAACTTAAATTATTGAAAGAAGTTGAAATGATAAATGAAAGATACACCATTTTCCTCCTTTCCTACCCCTGTTCTCCCACCAAAAACCCAGGTCTTTATATCTGAATTTTGCTGAAGTTTCTACAAACAAAAATAACTACCATATGTATTTTATTTCAAGAAATAGAAAAGAGGACAAGTTCACTAATAAATTTTATGAGACTAGCATAATACTACTGTAAAACCAGCTAAGAACAGTGTAAGAAAAATACATGATAGACCATTTTCATTTTAAATCTAGATGTAATATCTTAAGTAAATTTTATCTAAGTCCAAAATACAGTAGGAAACTAAGGATGGTTCAACATCATAAACTATTATTTTTTTAAACCACCTTCTCTTTACCACATAATTATTTGAGTATTACAACAATGCAGATAAAGCATGTCATAAAATTACATTAAAATTACCTATATTTGGTTTTTAAAATCTCATAAAACAAGGACTAGATTGAATTTTCTTAACAATAAAAATCTGTATACCATAAACCTACAGAAAGAAAGCAACCTTAATTGAGGAAATTTAGATGAATTTAGATGCATAAGATCAGGAATATGATATGGATGTTCATCATCACAACTACTTTTTAGCATAATATTGAAGATCATTGCCAACTGCTGTGATCTGAATGTGTCTGCCCCCGCCCTCCCCGCCAGATTAATATGTTGAAATCCAAATTCCCAATATGATGGTATTAGTAGGTAGGGGCCTTTGGGAGGTGATTAGGTCATCCTTATGAATGAAATTAATGTCCTTATGAAAGAGATCCCAGGGAGTACCCTTGCCTTCTTCTGTCACATGGGGATACAATGAGAAGTCTGTGACCCAGAGGAAGGCCCTATGTGACTACACAGGCACTCTCATCTCAGACTTCCAGCCTGCAGAACTGTAAGCAATACATTTCTGCTGTTTATAAGCCACACAGTCTGTGGTATTTTGTTATAGCAACTCAAATGGACTAAGACACCCAACATTTGAGAAACAAGCAGAAAGAGTATAAGGATTATAAGGGAAGAAAAAAATCTGTATAGACAATTCAATAGTAAACAATTTTTAAATAATAAAACAGTTCACCTGAATGAAAGTTGAACTTAGAAAATCAGTGACCCAGTTCTTTACCAGCATTGAGTTCCCTGGTAGTCCAGTGGTTAAGACTCCAGCATCAAACAAATAGAATTTTAAAATGGGATTAAATTTATAAGAGAAATAAATTGTAAAATATATAACTTTTGTTATAAAATAATACAATTAAAAATAACAAACAATGCACAAAGCTCCTCAGAGAAAAACATGAAAAATCTATTAAAGGAGCACAAATGAAAAGATGCTCAACATAATTAGTCATTATGGAAGTACAAATCAAGGCCGCAATGAGATACCACTTCACATCCATTAGAATGGCTAAAATAAAGAAACTGGAAAATAATAAGAGCTGGAGAGGATGTGAAAAAATGGGAACCCTCATACATTGCTGGTGGGATATAAAATGGAGCAGTCATTGTGCAAAGCAATTAGGTGATTCATCAAAAAATTAAACATAGATATGACCCAGCAATTCTTCTCTAAGGTATAAAGTTAAAGAATTGAGAACAGGTACTCAGACAAATCATTGTACATGAATATTCATAGCAGCCCTGTGTGCAATAGCCAAAAGGTGGGAAGAAAGCGTCCATCAACAGATAAGTGGATAAACAAAATGTAGTATATTCATACAGAGGAATATTATTTAGCCATAAAAAAGAATGAAGTATTGATATATGCTACAACATGGATGAATTGTGAAAATATTAAGCTTGTCTGGCTGGAATCTAAACCAAGTCCTGATCAAAATTCAGGTGGATTTTGTATTGTATATTTGAATAGCTGAGTGATATTCCTTTCCTTCTTCATTCTCTCCCACCTTCCTCACTTCCTTCCTTCTGTCCTCTCCCCCCTTCCCTTTCTTCATTTCTTTCTTTAGTTAAATGTTTTGTTTTGTGAAAACTATAGATTCACATGCAGTTGTAATAAATAACATAGAGGGATTTACTGTACCCTTTGCCCAATTTCCCCCAGTGGTAACATCTTGTAAAACAATAGTACAATATCAAAACCAGGATATTGACATTGATATAGGTCAAGGTACAGAACATTTCCATTTCCATTCCACAGAAATCTGTCATGTTGTCATCTACTTCTCTCCTCCCCTTATCTTCTCATTTCAAGAATGTTCCATAAATGGAATCATACAGTGTCAATATGTAATCTCTTAAAAAAAAGATTTTTTAAAAGCCAAAAGATTGGCTTTTCTTAGCACAATTCTCTGGAACTTCAAACTGTTGTATGTATTAATGGTTCATTCTTTTTTATTGCTGAGTAGTATTCCATGGTATGGGTATATGAGTTTAACCATTCACCTGCTGAAAGACATCTGGATTTCTGGCCAGTTTTGTCTATTAAGAATAAAACTGCTACAGAAGCTTTCATACCAGTGTTCATAGCAGCATTATTCATGGCCAAAAGGTAGAAGCAACGCAAGTGTACCTCAGCAGATAAATGGATAAACAAAATGTGATATATATATTAGCATGTAATATTATTCAGCCTTAAAAAGGAATAAAATTATGATACATGCTACAACATGGATAAACCTTGAAAACATTATGCTAAGTGAAATAAGCCAGACACAGAGTCATATATTATATGAATCTATTTATTGTATTGTATGAGTTATCCAGAATAGATAAATCCAGAGAGACAGAAAGTAAGCTGGTGGTTGCCAGTGGCTGGGGAAAGGGGGAAATTGGGGGAGTTGACTTGCTTAGTGAGTACGAGGTTTTACTTTGGGGTGTTGGAAATGCTCTGTAAATCGATAGAAGTGGTGGTTGCACAACATTGTGGATATTATAAATGCCATTGAATTGTGCACTTTAACATAAAATTTCGTTATGTGAATTTTCCCTCACTAAAAAATAAGTAAATGAATGAATCAATGAATAAAATCTATTAAAGGATATAAAAACTTCTGAATACATGGAGAATATAAAACATCTTTATAGATATGAACCTTAACCTAGAAAATATGTTAATTATCTCCAAATTTTCCATTAATTCTTTGAAATATAAATAACATATAGCATTATATTAGTTTTACATGTACAACATAGAGTCGATATTTGTGTATATTGCAAAATGATCACCACAATAAGTCTAGTTAATCTAGCACCACATAGAGTTTTACATTTTTTTCTTGTGATGAGAAATTTTATGATCTACCCTCTTAGCAACTTTCATATATACAGTACAGTGTCATTAACTGTTGTGGCCATGCTGTACGTTACATCCCCAGGACTTATTTATTTTACAACTGGAAATTTGTACCTTTCAACCCCATATATATATATATATACACACACACACACACACACACACACACACACACACACACACACACA